>NW_017306729.1:262233-411407 GCF_000935625.1 Nanorana parkeri
TTTTTTTTTTTTAATTTCGGTAATTTTTCCTTAATATAGTAAAAAAATAAAACCCCCAGTGGTGAATAAATACCACCAAAAGAAAGCTCTATCTGTCCCCAAAAAAGGGTATAAAATTCATTTCAGTACAGCGCTGCATGACGGAATAAATGTCAGTTAAAGTACCGCAGCGCTGAATACTGAAAAATGGCCTGGATGGGAAGGGGGTTTAACACCGCGGATGTCAACTGGTTCAATATATTACATAGCAGCAAGACAGAAGCAACCAATCATCTAGGAGAGTCATATATTAATCCAAATGGAAACAGCACACAGTTCAAGGGCATGAAAAATGATTTTAGATTTCTCTTTCTCTGAATAATACATTGAAAAATGAGTTGGTGGTATACATGCAGCACTTAGTAACACAATGATTAAATTTTTTGCTTCAAGCAGAAATTGTGCTTAGATAAATCTTGTGTATGAAGGAAAGGGCATCTGGAATTATATCTAACAGCAGGTGAAGGCACCTTCCCCAACATAAATTGGAAGTCTTTACCTTTAATACAACATGACTCATTTTGACCTGTACACACTTTCACATTTTCTGCTTTCATTTTAGCTGCTGGTTTGAAAATGAAATCCGTCTTTTGTTAAGGAAATAATGTTAGGGTTTATGCATGGCAAACATTGCTAGAAACTGTTGCTGGCTTTTTTCTGGCTCAGAAGGGTTTTCCTGAACTGCACATTTTAGTTATTGCTATTGCTATAAATTAAATATGGCAAACTCATGGTAATACAGATTTTGATGGCTGGAGCCATGAGAAAAAGATCCTGCATGTTTCATTTTTCTCAGCTGCTATGAAATTTGTATTTCAGAAAGCCTGGCAAAATTCAGGATATCAAGATAACAACTTTATGTCCCACATTTGTCCTACCGCATTCATATTATTACAAATATCCTCTACAAAATGTAACTCCCTTCTGAAATTATGGCTGTCAACACACCCAGTTGATAAGTGACAAAAACATTGCTTTTAAAGTTTTTATTTCTTACTCTCCTCTTCTTCTGTTCCTCTCCTCCGCTCCTAACGTAATGTTTGGACAGTATAGTAGAAGCAGCGCATTAAACCCATTATCTATAATGAAATGGAAAGCACATATAAATATGATATACTGTAAATAATGCAATATATATGATGTGTATATATAGAGGACTAACTATATACATTATAAAGTAAACAGAATTTACACAACATGCACTATCATTCTTTGAGGGGTTGCAATCTCCACCATAGGTTCTATTCATATCCAATGATTATTACAACCTTTTTATATCAAAATATGATTTCAAGGAGTCCATAGGCAACCTGCACCAAAGTGGTAAAGCCCGAATTAGAATACCAATGACCCCCCTGGATGGTGATGTAGTTGCCTATGGACTTGTCAAAAAAAAGTCTGTTGCAATATAGTTATATAACAGATGTCTATCTTTATTTAAAAACTCATATAAAACCTGTATTCAAATACAAAACGTCCAAGCGGATCTGCATCTCAGTCCGGCTGAAGAGATGGCAGCGCTTTGGTTCCCCAGCCTGGAGGGGAGCAGCAAAGAAGATTCCTGTTATGTCACCAGCAAAGGAGGAAGGGCCAAGCGCATCAGAAGAGGGAGGCATGTCTACTCCCCATCACTGGCCAGAAGCAGCAGTGGGCGGGCGCCAGACCGCACATCAATTCCCTACGCATTAAGCAGCACCTAGGCAATGAACTAGATCGGGCTGTTCAAATGCTGAACCGCTCAGCTTTGTAGAGTGATCGGAATTGAAGGCGGGGGTTTCTGAAGTCGCTTTCCCTAGGCAACAAGCTGGTGTTTCAGCTACCCCAGAGCCTCATTCTTCCCTTCTTGCAGTAATCAGGCATCTTCCAGCATTCCTGGGATTTCTTAAACTGCGCCCTCTGTTTCAGCTTCTCAGCCTTTTTCTGCCAGTAAGCCTTCTTTACAGCAGCCTTCACAGCTTCCCCAGATGATCTTACTGGTAGGAAGCTACAACCCTACTGATCCCATCTTCCTTCCAAATGCAGCAGTACTGCCAATCTCCCCTAAATCATTTAATTCTTTAGGTTTTTGTTTTGATAATTCCTTCTTTTTTGATAAATGTTTGACTATGAGCTGTTCACTTTCCAGCTTCTATTTTGAATAATGTTCATCCTTTCTTGAATGGGTCATTGCGGTTGAGGCTGGCTTTTAAGGTTGTAGTTCAATATTTTTTTTTTTTTACAAATTCTTTATTTAAAGAAGTTTTTCACAATTTTCCAGGGGTAACATAATAGGGGGAAAGGGAAGTACAGACAATACAAAAAATAAAAATACAAAATCAGAAATTCAAGGTATCACAGCGGCCCCACATGGGCCCATGGGGGCAGGTGAAGGAAGCAATGCTGATTAAATGAAGACATTGACGTCCAATCTAGTCCCTTCTGGGGATTGTAGGAATGCATGCAAGGACCCTGGTTGTGTCATTAACAAAGGATAGCAATGAGAGGCATTCCGGTTCTTCAGCCAGGGTTCTATTATGTAAGTATGGAATCGGGTCTCAGCACTATCTGGAAGCAGAGCAGCATCAGGGTTGCGGGGAGATAGGGAGGTAGGAAGGTGGGGGGTAAGAGGGACACATGGCATGGAAGGTTGGGGGGGAGTAAAGAAGAGAGGGGGATGCAGTATAGGTGGGGAGGAGAGAGCCGAGAAGAGACGTAGGGTATGTTCTGTCCTGGAGATCTACCCAGTGTGTCCTTGGCGTAAGGCCGCATACTCCGGAGAGTTGAGAAATTCAATCCAGCAAAACCAGGTGTTCCGGAATTTGGCTGGTGTGTTGTTGAGTGAGCTTGTGAGGTCCTCCATGAGGTATATGTCATGTACCCTGTCCAGCCATTAATCCGGAGCCTTGTCTAGGATGGTATTGAGGATGACCGTAACCGTAGGTCGGAGGCCTGCCGCAGTGGTAGCCTCTGGGAGCCCCCGTAATTTCACATTGTTCCGTAGCGACCTATTCTCCAGGTCGTCGTGCACGAGGAACAGGGTGGATAGAAGGCGGTCATGGGTTGCGGTCTCCATTTCCATGCGGTCAAGTCGGTGGGCTAAATGGGTCTGTCCCATGGACAGGGTGGAGACCTCCGTTTCTAGCCGGGAGACCGTGCTGCTAATGGCAGCAAGTTCAATATTTATGTGATTTTTTTTTGTTTATGGGTCCACCTGATTCTTCAATTTGTTTTATTGTTTAAAAATTTTTGTGCTGCTATTTGTAGTTATTTTGGTGTTTCTCTTGCAGGAGAAGTCTGTTTTTCCTACAGTTTCTTTGGTTTTCTTAAGTATTAATAATAGTCACATTTTTGTTGGAATTTAGTTTGCCTATGGATACAATTTCTAAGATGAAGGCTATAATTTCTATGTTTTTGCGCAAAAAAGGTTCTTGTGAAGGAACTTCAGTTGCTGTTAGTTTTGAATTTTGCTTCCAGGGTTATGCCGTTTGGTAGAATATTTTCTGGAAGGCTCCGTTTAGCTATGTCAGGTCTTAAGTCACTCTTTTCTCATGTTAAGCTTTGTTTGGATTTGAAAGAAGATTTTTTTAGTTTAGTTTAATTTTTTGGATAACTTTAATGGCAGGTCTTTCTGGCACAGTGAATGTATTTCTGCTGATGAGCTGCCCCTTTCCACAGATGCCACTGGTTCTAAAGGTTTTTCTGCCACCTGTGGTACCCATTGGTATTGTGACCCTTGGCCTAGTTCTTGGGTGGCCAAAAAGGCAACTAAAAATATTGTTTTACTAGAGCTTTTTCCAGTAGTGGTGGCCTTAGAGCACTGGGGTAGACATGTGCGCTTTGTTTTGTTCCGAATCGAAAATTTCAGAAATTCGGATGTATCCAAATGCCAAATTACAGTTATAACAAATGCAAACTGATCCGAATTTCCGATTCCTAAATTCGTTAGCGGTAGTCTGTACAAAATTTCGTTTGTTGGACCAAATTTCGTTGCAGCAAAATGACATTAAGGAAAACAAAAATGTTTTTTTCTAGTCTGCAGAAGAGGAAAAAAACGCATACATTCAGCCTGAAAGTAAACAGATGGGCGGAGCAAGCCGTGACGTCACGGCTCGCTCCGCACCATTTGCCATTCTCAGCTGTCAAATACTACATAGAATTCAGGAACTCCCGAATGCTATTCGTGAACTCCCAAATGCCATTCGGGTCTGTGAGGCATTCGGAACTTCCCGAATGCTATGTAGTTTTCCCCCCCATTTTTGGGGGTTGGGGTTTGGGAACCCTACGCACTTTTTATTTGTTTTAACTTGGGGGGGGGTCCCTCCTAACATTTCTACCAGACTTAAAGGGTCTGGTATGACTTGGGGGGGAACCTCACATTTTTTTTTCCTCTTCTGCAGACTAATGTAATTTTCCTAATGACATTAATCCTAAATTTCGACGGGAATACCGCTAACAAATTTTCCCAAATCCGAATCCCGAAACAAATTAAATTTCGGACCCGAATCCCGAAAAAAAAAAATAACGCAACTTCGGAATCGAAACGAAACAAAAGTAATTTTTTGCTGGTGCACATGTCTACTCTGGGGTAATTACTTAGCTGGCAAATATATTCTGATTCATTCAGATAACAAAGGTGTTATTTTTGCAATTAACTGCCTTTCCTCTATATCCCCTTTTGTCATTAAAGTTTTACGTTATTTTGTTTATCTATGCCTAAAGTTAAATATTTGGGTGAAAGCTAGGTATTTCCCCATAAAATTTAATAATATTGCATACTCTTTATCCCATTTTCAGATGCAGCGCTTCAGGGAACTTTTGCAAGAGGCAGATCTGGAAGGTTTCTCATGTCCCGTTCATTTATACAATTTGATATGAATCTCATTTCTGATGCAGTTCGTAATTTAGTACCTTATAAAACTTGGGCAGAATACTCTACCGCTTGGTATAAGTGGGTAATGTTTACTAATAGTTTTGGGAAGATGCAGAAACCTTCCGCACGCCTTGCAGCAATCTAGGCCTATGTAGAAGATGGTGATCGCAGTGACAACCACGGATGGCGCTGTGTAGACACAGAGTAGAGATACAAATCACCAGCACTCAATGATATCATCAAACATGTCCATTTAATAGGACAAAACGTCACAGTAACAGCAAGCCAACATTTCGGAACCACACAGGGTCCCTTCCTCAGGGCAGATGGTGACAAGGGCCAGGGCAGATGGTGAACTGAGCTCTGATAACAAGCCGGCAGGCCCCTCGCCTCTTTTTTTTTAGGGACATGGCCTTCATGGTTGCCAAAAAAGAATGTCAAATTTTGATTTGTCTGACCACAGAACAGTTTTCCACTTTGCTACAAACCATTTTAAATGAACTTTGGCCCACAGAAGATGGCAGAATTTTTGGATCATGTTCAGATATAGCTTTTTCTTTGCATGATAGGGCTTTAACTTGCATTTTTGGATGGCATGGCGAATATTGATTTTTGTAAGTATTCTTGAGCCTATGCAGTGATGCCCATCACAGAATCATGCCTGTTTTTAATGCAGTGCTGTCTAAGGGCCCAAAGATCACGAGCATCCAATATTGTGTTTCATCCTTGTCCCCTTGTGCACAGAGATTTCTCCAGAATCTCAAAAACGTTTGATGATATGTACTGTAGATGTTGATATATTTAAAGTCTTTGCAATTTTACTTTGAGGAACATTATTCTGAAACTGTTTGACAATTGGCTCAATTTGCAGTCTTGTTAAGACCCTATTATTTGTCCGCTTAATGCTGTTAGACACTATTTGTCCTTCAGACCTGTTTTTGGTGGCAATTTTTTTATTCATATGGACAAATCTCCCTTAACTAAATTTCAGTTTATTTCTCTCTTCTTTTGTCCAGTTTAGGTCTTGGGTCAATTTAAGTTTTCAATTCATTCATTTAGAATTGGGGCTGTGATTGAGACTGCTAACTTGGGTCTTGATGATTTAATTATTAAGAGGGTTATTCACTTACCTGCCGAAGGAGCTAGCCGTAGCTTCGGCTGATCCTTTGGATTACTTTGGCTGCTAGAGCGCTTCAGTTCAGTCGAACCGAAGGGCTGGTGTAGAGCTTATTCACAATAGCCCGTACAGCAGCCGAGCTGAATGCATTTGCTTTGGCTCGGCAGAGCCATAGTGATAGTCTAAGCAAGTAGAAAGGTCTGCAAAGCAGATCGTTTCCCCGCAACTGACAACAACTGGTTTCTGTCCTTCAATGAAAGACCAGCTGCCTTGAGGACACGGGGCTGTTATTACATGACAATAACTGGGTGGAGCCGGCCATGATGTCATGGCTGGCTCTGCCCAGTTGTTTTCGTCTGGGACCTGCAAGAAGACTCTGGAAGGTGATGGCCAAATGTAAACAGCTGGGCGGAGCTAGCAGTGATTTCACCACTAGCTCCGCCCAATAGTTTATATGGTGCCGACATCTGTCATATTCTTCATTCTGCTGCAGGAGTTTGTTAGATGCTGGATATCGTGATTGACCCTGTATTATGTCGTTGGATCCATTTTCTTTATTTTTTTTTTTAAAAAGAACTTGTCAAAAAATTTTGTTGGGTTTTTATTTCAATTAAAGAATTTTTGATTAAAGTCTGTTTTTTTTTAAACTTATCTTTTGTTTAACCATTTAGTGACTGGGTAGGGGTACAAGTATCCCTTACTCATTCACAAGGGGGGAACCACATCTGGGTGCTCCTTAAATAAAGGGGTACCCTGATGCAAATAGGCCCCCTGCCCACAGACCCCACAACCAATGCCCCAGGGCTTGTGGGGAAGAGGCCCTTGTCACCATAGGCATGGGAACAAGGTGCTTTTCCTCCCTTCGCTTACCCTCCCTTTCCTGCCAGGACTCTGCTCGGATCAATGGTCTGGTTTGGACTTTTAGGTGGGACCCTGGTTGTTTCCCTAATTTGTGGGGGTGGGGTTCCTCCATAAAATTCCTACCAGGCCTATAATATTGGAAAAAAACGCACACATTTTTTTTTAACTTGAGGCCCCTCCTAACATTCCTACCAGACCTAAAGGGTCTGGTATAGTTTGGGGGGACCCACGCTGTTTTTTTTCTTTTCTTTAAATTGTTTTTTTTTCTATTGTTAACGTTTTTTTTTACATTTATTTAAATGATTTATTTTTTTAATTCTGCTCGCTACAGCTGATTTTAGCCAATGTAAGTGATGTATCACTTTGTTTTGCCTGATGAAGGAACCAGATGCATTCCGAAAAGTTGCTACACTTGGGGATGTAACTTTACACATGGAATAAAAAGAACTTTGCTTGGAGAACCTTTGGAGTGCTGGTGACTTAATGTTTTGTTTATCTAATCCAGCGGTGCCATCTACTGTCAGTTCAGCACCCCCCTTTGAAAGTAGGGGCATTTTCGGTCAGGAGTGCGGTGGGACCCCCTACATGATTGTACTTTATGGCATAACCCATACGTTTGAACCCCCCAAGATACTTCTTTGAGAAAATGTCTTCACATATATTTTCTGCAGTATGGCAAACCAGTTTTTCGTCTTGGAGAGAGTAAGAAGATTGATTGTACCCATAAAATCAGATCGGATGATGTCTACAGGAACGAGTGAAAGACCAACACCGCTTACGACTGGCAACATACTGTAGATGGTCCTGACAAAATAGAGGCAATTCTATTTCCGACCGACACCACCAAACCGACGCAACAAGAGTGAATTCTTTGAGAAGTGGTGCAAGGTATCAACGCAGAATTCACTGAACTATATGATCATCATTATAGAGGAGGTGAAAAGATAAAGTTGTGCAAGATAAACAGGGAGATCACTGCACTCAAACTGACACTTCATGATAGAGTTATTTATGCCTAACTGATCAGAAGTGATCTCGACAAGATCGAGTTGGAAGTTGTTACTTATACTGAGAGGCAGTGACAGGTTAAAAGGGACAAATTCAGACAAGTCGAATTATCTAAAATCTGCACAATGCACAGCACCATCTTCAGAAAGTGATTTACTGACAGAGAATATTCCTCATCTGATAGCAACTCGGCTTGGCTGCTGAAGCCTCCAGAGTTGTCCCTCCCCCTTTTCACAAGGGAAAAGACGTAAACGACCCAGGAGGAGACGCAGCCACAAAAAGCATCCTAAAGAGATCCCACAGGCCGAAACAACAACAGAAGGGAATACAGTGGTGAATCTGTTGTCCAGGAACATCATTCAGGGTGAGTGCATGCTTTTGGCCAAAGGCCTTTCTTTTTGCCCTACTGGGCACATTGATCTCTGCAAGTTTGAGATAGACTTGTTTAATTATGAGAGAAATATGAAATTGAAACAACATTTTGCTGCACAGACATCCATAGTTGAACACAAAGATAAACCTATATTTAAGGTCAAGTGTGACTTTATGCCTCCTGGACTATATTCCACCATTGATAGCTTTATACAGACAGTCAGATATGATATCTCACAGAATTTGAAAAGTGGCAGGCACAGCACCAGCAACAAGCCCTCCTGAGACTCTACAAAGCCCTTCTAAAACCTTAAACAGCTCTCCAGAGACTCTTCACAGCCCTCCTCCTGAGATCCAGCACAGCTTTCCTGAGACCCAGCGCAGCCCTCATGAGACCCTACACAGCCTTCTGCTGCACAGACCCTCTGCTGAAGACTTCAGACCGTCACCCAGGAGCAGCACAGAGTATGTGGCTTCCTATTATTCTGCATTGCTGTATGATTTATTGCTGGGATCTACAGCTGATGGTATTATAATAATAGCTACAGTTATAGAGGACTACAAATCCCAGCAATACATTATAAAGCAATGCCAAATGGCAACCGGCTATAGAGGACTACAGATCCCAGCAATACATCATATAGCACTGCAGAATAATACTATTATTCTGCAGTGCTGTATAATGTATTGCAGGAATTTGTAGTCCTCTATAGCTGGTTGCCATTTTTCATTGCTGGGATTTGTAGTCCTCTATAGCCAGTTGCCATTGGACATTGCTGTATAATGTGTTGCTGGGATTTGTAGTCTCCTATAGCCGGTTGCCATTCAGCATTGCTGTATAATGTATTGCTGAGATTTTTAGTCCCTCTACAGCTTGGAGTCAGTGGCAGAACTACCAGGGTGCAGTGGTTGCAGCTTGGACCGGACCCTGGCGCTCCACCACTGTCCTAAAATCACTTGTCTGTATTGTTTTAGAAAAACTGTCACATGACACTAAAAAAAGTATCAATGATTGGTATCGGCGAGTACTTGAGGAAAATTATGGGTACTCATACTTGGCCTGGAAAAAATGGTATTGGTGCATCCCTACTACATGCCTGTACTGAGGTATGGACATGTAGTAATATGGATGGGAGGCAGAGTTAAAAGACTACATGTGCGGGGATGTCACCAGACCTGTATTCCTCTAAAACTACAAGCCCCTCTACCACTATGGCAGACGGGTCTTGTAGTTCCTCCTTCCTGTGGCTGGATTCGGCCCAACTTTAAAAAAAACAGCAGCCTGCGGGGAGAAGAACATTGTAATTCAGGCAAGGGGGGCGGGGTTGCAATCTGACCATGTTTCATGTTACACCCTAAATATGAGTGTAACATAAAACATAGTCAGAAAAGTTAACTTAGCCTTTAAAGTGCAATCTGCTCCTACTGAGGAAATGCCTCCAGGTCTTTGGGTAGACTGAGCAATGTGATCAGGGCCAGCACTACAGCACTAGTGTAAGGCTGCATAGCCAGCTCTCTGAGGGCACCGGGGAGACCCCACAACCCCTCTTTCCTCCCCATCTACCCTCCCCCCCTTTTCCCCCACTGTCATACTCTCCTACAGACCGCTGTGGTAATGCCACGACCTGACCCACCTGTGTGCCTCGGCTCCCCCGCTCCTGACCGGGTAATCACCCTAGACTCTTTCATGCAACGAGACCCGACAGCGGGGGCCCCGAATCATCGCCCCCATGTCATCGTCAGGATCTAGGCCGCGACACTTGCCTTTCTATTGCTACGTATTTGTTTCACCCTTTAAGTTTTCCCTTTCTGTCCATGATTGATGTCTATATTGAGCTAGTAATGACATGTATGTACTGCATATTTGGACACCCCTTTGAAAAACCCGTTTGTATACGGGGAAAAAATGTTTTCTTCAATAAATAAAGAATTTACAAAAAAAAAAAAGACAAACACAGACGGTGACATATTAGATACATGACAAGACTTGGGCTAAAGGTTATCATTACATGCATGAAACCTCACTTGCGCTGACAGAGGAATTAAACTACTCACCAGACAAACGCAGACGGTGACATATCAGACATGTGAGGACTGACTCGGGGTAAACAAGATGTCTCCCCATCTAAAAAAACGTACAGAAGACATACAGACTTAGACGTGAATACGGCCACTTGACATGAAAACCTAGGAAAACAATACAAGTGTCACTAAAATACTCTGGCCATAGTTAAGTTAGCCCCAAGTAATGCATTTCTTAAAACTTGCTTGGAGACTGCACACAGCTTAACAATTAGACAAGACAAACACAACCTAGGGAGGGATGGCGGGCCCACAACCAATGAAAAGGAAACACACAATGTGAGGCATCGGGTGTCTGAGTGAGGGCACTACACCTCGGGTGCCTGAGCGAGGGCACTACACCTTGCACCATGCCTAGGTTCAATAAGTCAGGAAACCTTAAAGCAATTTGTACTGGCTGTCCAGTAAAAAAGAGCTGACACACGTAGGAATCCCCTCAATGGCATCTCTTATTGAAAAGGCATAAAGCAGCTACAAAAATTGCTAACATATTTCAGTCCACCAAGGGAGCTTAATATCACTAAAATCACAAATGATAACAATAAAAACAAATACTTAAAGTGACATTAAAGTCAAATTTTTAACGTTAGCACTTACCTTAAATTATGTCTTTTATCCTATCTTCTTCTTCTTCTTTCCTCATGATTTCATCTGTCCCTCTAGCGGTGCGGCGGCTCTCCGATCCAGCGCTGACACCTCTCTGCTTGCAGGCACTTCCGATCCAGCGGTGTCTGCATGCGGGTGCACGCGTCCATAGACTTACCTTGCGTCTCTGCTCATCTCCCGGCTGAGGACCGGAACTGCGCATGCGCCCGCCCCAAGATCCTTTGCGGCCGTACGAGCAGTTCCTGATTCTCGACGCGGGAGTGCACAAAGAAAAATAAAGTAAGTTTAAACCGCTGTTTTAGCAGGTTTTTTTTTTAAACTGTTTCCCTTGCTTGATAGCAGTAGATATAGGCAAAAAAACAGGCGGGTTTAGAACCCCTTTAAGGGACCACCCATTAGCAAACCCCCCTACATTTGCATACCTGGTGAGTTAACCCCTTCAATTGTGAAGCAAAAGTAACAAATTAAGGCAGACCAACATGCCCAAGTTTAAGCAGAGAGGTTGAGTCTTTCAAGCATACATTAAGTACTATCCTTGTCGCACTCCTTACCGATATGTCCCTTGTAGTGGGGGGCGCTCGCAGTGACTGCGGATGGCGCCGCGAATGTCAGCAACATTTTTGAAATGTCACCAGCACACCAGTCCTTTTAGGATAGCAAAAGCTTCATTTAGTGAAGTTTTTTTTGGTCATATGACCGCACAGGGTCCCTTCATCAGTCTAAAGCATTGCTAAATCCTGATGAAGGGACCCTGTTCGGTCCCGAAAGCGCTTGTTGGTCATATGACAAAAAAACTTAAATAAATTAAGCTTTTGCTATCCTAAAAACACTGGTGTGCTGGTGACATTTCTACAATTTTTCTATGGGGGAAACAATACGAAAGGGAGTAATACAGGGGTTAATAGGGGGCTCGGTCCAGTGAAAAATCAAATTCGAAATGATCCACCTATAGCTAGGCAAAATAAAAAAAGTAGAGGGGAGCAAGATAGTATTTTCCATTCATCCGATAGTAGGACAAAAATTAAATGTATGTACACCAATGCTAGAAGTCTAGCAAATAAATTAGAAGAGTTTGTGTTTATGTTACTCGAAGAAAACTTAGTGGGAATAACGGAAACTTGGCTAGATAACACACATGATTGGGCCACTAACATAGAAGGGTACAACATGTTCAGGAGGGACAGGTGTGGGAGAAGGGGGGGAGATTGAATGTATGTTAAAAATAATCTAAAGATGCACATACAGGACAATATCACGTCAAATGGTGGGGAAGTTGTGGAATCTTTGTGGCTAGAACTGGATAGGATGGAGGCTAGCCATAAACTTATTGTGGGTGTTTGTTATAAACCTCCAGATATAGGGGGGGAGGAGGAGGCTCAGCTACACTCCCAAATAGAAACAGCTGGGAAGCAGGGTAAAGTCATCTTTATGGGCGACTTCAATTATTCAGACATAAATTGGGTTAATGGAACATCCCATTCGGCAAAGGCAGCCTGTTTTCTGAACAGGTTGCGAGACAACTTCATGGATCAGATGGTAGAGGGTCCAACTAGGAAAAACGCCATCCTAGATTTAATCATTTCCAAAAAGAGTAGTTAATTGAGGATATTTTAATTGGGGAGACACTGGGTAACAGTGATAACTACAGGTAAAACTCGAATAATTAGAATATCGTGCAAAAGTTCATTTATTTCACTAAGATAACACCTCAGCAGTGCCACAGGCTGATAGCTTCCACGCCATGCCGCATTGAGTAATTGCTGCAAAAGGGGCCCAAACCAAGTACTGAGTACATATGCAGGCTTATACTTTTCAGAGGTCCGATATTGTTCTATGCACAATCCTTGTTTTATTGATTGCATGTAATATTCTAATTTTCAGAGATTGTGGTCTTGGGGTTTTCATGAGCTGTAAGCCATAATCATCACAATTATGACAAATCATGGCTTGAACTATCTTGCTTTGCATGTAATGAGTCTATCTCATATATTAGTTTCACCTTTTAAGTTGCATTAGTGAAATAAATGAACTTTTGCATGATATTCTAATTATTCGAGTTTCACCTGTATGTGATTACCTTCAATATTGGGTATAGGAAAGGGAAGTCGTCTGGTTGGACAAAAACCCTAAACTTCAGGAAGGGTAACTTTGATAAGCTACGCCAGCTCATGTGTGAAATCAAATGGGAAAACTTATTTCAGAAACTGAGCACTGAACAGAAGTGGGAATGTTTTAGGAACACATTACAAATGACAATTACCCAGTGTATGCCGTTGGGGAACAAAATTAAAAGGTCAAAAACTAAGCCTGTATGGATAAATAGATCAGTAAAGCAACACATCAAGGGCAAGAGAGTGGCATTTAGAAAATATACGATGGAGGGGACAGCATTGGCGTGCGATAATTACAAAGAATGTAACTAAAGATGTAAAAAAGTAATTCGGATGGCTAAAATAGAGTGTGAAAAAAATATAGCCATGGTAAGTAAAAAGAATCCCAAAGTTTTTCTCCTCAGTATACACTCAGGAAAAAGACGGGGTTAATATACATAAGAACACACATAGTTCCTCTCAAACTATTCCACAATGGTTGACAGAAACCGAAATACAACACAGACTCAAACTACTTAATGCAAATAAAGCATTAGGACCAGATAATCTACACCCCCAAGGTACTTAAAGAACTAAGCCAGGTTATAACGGGACCATTTTTCATTAATTTTAAAGACTCCTTAATGACTGGCAGAGTGCCAAGCAACTGACGGAGGGCTACGGTAGTACCAATATTCAAAAAATGGTCCAGATGCCATCCGGGGAACTACAGACCGGTTAGCCTTACATCGGTAGTTTGTAAAGTGTTAGAGGATATGATTAAGGACCACTTAGCAGAATTTGTTCACGATAGTGGCATAGCAAATGACAACCAGCAATGGTTTAGGAAAGACCGTTCCTGTCCGACTAACCTGCTAAGGGAGGCCGGTGGATGTAGTATATTGGGACTTTTCAAAAGCATTTGACACGGTTCCACATAAACGTTTACTACACAAGCTGAGATCCATGGGCATAGACCAAATAGTGTGTACATGGATAGAAAACTGGCTACAGGAACGTGTGCAAAGAGTATCGATAAATGGCACCTTCTCGGATTGGGCTAGGGTCATGAGCGGTGTGCCGCAGGGTTCTGTGCTGGGCCCCATGCTGTTTAACCTATTCATTAACAATATTGGGGACGGGATAAACAGTCACGTTTCAGTGTTTGCCGATGATACCAAACTTAGATACGGACTTAGACACCATAACATTACAGGAGGACCTGGATAAAATAGGGGAGTGGGCAACTACATGGCAGATGAGGTTTAATGTTGATAAATGTAAAGTTGTGCACTTTGGGGTTAAAAATAAGCAAGCGGACTACACACTAATAGGAACTCCACTGGGAAGTCAGAAAGGGAAAAATATTCGGGGGTCATTGTAGACCACAGACTGAATAATAGCTTGCAGTGTCAGGCTGCTGTAAACAAAGCAAGTAGTGTCCTGTCCTTTATTAAGAGGGGAATGTTTTGCAGGGACAAGTCTATAATTGTGCCACTTTATAGATCCCTGGTTTGGCCTCATCTGGAGTATGCGGTCCAGTTTTGGGCACCAGTGAACAAAAAGGATGTCCTTGAACTGGAAAGAGTCCAGAGGAGGGAAACCAAACTCATAAAGTGGATGGAGGACCTGAGCTATAAGAACAGGCTACTGAATTTAAACAGGTTCTCATGGGAAGTAAGGAGATTAAGGGAGAGACATTTTCAATTTTCATGTACAAAATGTTTACCGGGGATAGCAACATTAGCAGCAAACCTTTTACAATTAACTCCATGACAAGGACAAGAGGCCACCACCTAAACTTGGTGGAGAAAAAATGTCAGCACAAGGGGTGAAGGGGTTTCTTCTCAGTGAGATCAGTCAGGGTCTGGAACTCGCTGCCACATGCTGTTTTTTCAGCTAAGAGTGTGGAATCATTCAAGAGGCGATTGGACGATTTCCTGAGGGACCGTAATATACAGGGGTACAAGTACTCTTAGGAAGGTGATCACACGGGGATATAAACTTTCACACACATTAGTAGAACCATATACATGTACACAATAGGTTGGACTCGATGGACATATGTCTTTATTCAACCTCAAATACTATGTAACTATGACACCATGCATAGCAGGATTTCAACACAAGACATATTATAAAGCAAGCTTTCAAACACAACACATGATTCAAAATATGGCAGATTTGACAATGCATGTCATCATATATTGCAGAATTACAACACCACGCACGGCATTATATAGCAGAATTTCAACACAATGCATGGCATATTGTGGTATAGGATGCCCAATAAATGTGACCCTTTTGTTTAATAAACACATGACCAGTTTACCTAAAAGTGTCATGATTTAACTTTATCAAGGTTAAAGTGGCAACTTAAAATGTTATAGCATAACTAACATACACGGTATTGTACTAGTATGCTGCAAATCTTGGGATGAATAATGTATAAACAGTGTCATGAATTAAAAAGTATAAAAGCAAAATGCATGTCATAAAATGTGCTAAATATTGCACAGACCAAAATGATTATGAACCACGTTTCACAATAGAATAGAAAACAAGTATGGATGGGCTTGTAAATTACTGAGTTTTAAGAAAAGACTCCAATAAGTATTTGACAATTAGCCTGTGAAGCCTGTCAGCATAGCTGTTTAACTCTCTTGCAGGTGAACACAAGCACTAGTAATCAGGCTTAGGAAAGGTCATGCAGAAAGAGAGCAAGGAAGCTGGTCTCTGAATTTTTCTCTGAAAACCTGAACTTAGTGCTAAGTTACTATAGATGAGAATTGATTTGCCACGTTCTAGCTTAGAATATTTTGATTTAGGTTAATTGTTGCAAACCATTGGTGGTTCCACTGAAAGATGTTATGCTTTTTTTTACTTCTAGTATAATAAAGCTCCTGGCTCTCTGTTTCCTTGTAGAAGACCCACTGAGGCAGCCAGAAGAAGCTGTATAATCGATATCCCTAACTGTCAGGTATTGCAGTGGTAAATTTTTGCTCCACAGTAAGTTCAATACACCTTAGTTGTGCAGTTTTGCTCCAGATCTTCATCACTTTTTTACAGTGCATCAATAGTTCATTGCAATGTTTTATTTCAGCATCTGTCACTAGAGATGGGCTCGATGTTCAAGTCGAGCAAGAGTTCGACTTGAACATTGGCAGTTTGTGCGTTCAGCGAACGCGCAAACTTTCAGGGTGTTGCTGTGTGCACGCTCATTCACTATGAAGATACTGACATTAATTTTGATATTCATCCATAACAGGGGTCAGTGAATCAATTTGCCAGATCTGCAATAAACAGCAGATTAAGCTGTTCTGCAGCATCTACAGTTCTGCATGATGTGTGTGTGTGTGTGTGTGTGTGTACCTAAATCTATATAATATTTTTAGGAATATATAAATGAGCAAGTTTAAAACAGTCTCATGGGCCAGTTGAAGAGTCTAAGTGAAACTGATGTGTCAAGGATTCCCCAGAGATACTTCCTATTTGACCAGTGGGTAGTGAGCTACAAAGTAGTCCTTTGTTTTTTGTGCAGCCATCTCTCACCTTTCCATCCAGGGGACTCATTTACCACTTCACAGAATAGATACCAGTTCATCTGGGTGAATCAGTGAACTTTAGTGCTCATACTCACTGCTCTTCTCAAGACTATGAAGGATAACATCTCTTTTATACTCTTCACAAGACTATGAAGGATAACATCAGAGAGTTCTCCTGCTTACTCCAGCCTACTAGTACATTGAGTTAGAAGGCCCTCTTTGCCCACAGAAACCCACTGAGTTGCATTAGATAAAATGGCTGGAGATGTGTAAAGTCTTTTATGTGCAGATGAAAAGTGTTTCCTCGGATCCACACAAAATATCAGTTAAAGCAAACTGGTCCTCTTATCTCCCCTATAATGATGGATAATGAAAGTGATCAGCTCTGATCACATCTGTGTTCAGAGTTGTCATTCCCAAGCCTCTTTGCTCAGTTAACTTCAAAAGAGTGCAGAAGTATCAGGGGGTCTATTATAACCCTGATGTCTCCTTAAAAAGAACCTGTCATCTGAACTATGCTAACACATGGAGTGTTTATCAGCCCCCTTGTGGTAACTATAAAATTCAGAAAAAAATAAAGAAAACAGTTAAAAAAATTAAAGTTTAATAAAATAAATAAAACACACACATACAACTACAAATGTGTTCCTCAGGTATTTTTGTGTCTGGAAAATAACTGTGCCGCACATATTGGGTATCACTGTGCATAGCAGCATGAGAGCAATAATTCTAGATCCATCATTTACTGTTATCTCTAAATTAGTGAGCCGTAAAGGCTCAAATATTTTTTTAATGAAAATATAGGTTTAATAAACAGCTCCACTAGTATCATGGGACATACAAAAAATTGCAACTGCCATTGTTTTATTCTGCAGGGTCTCTTTTGTTCTGCAAGATCTCTATTACACTGTGCATTTTAACGTGTGCAAAAAATGGGGGGAAAAAACAAGTCTGGTACTGAAAGATTAAAAGCCATGGCCAGAACTCCCTTGAGGACTGGCATGTTAAACCTCCTTCATTACCAGTAGGGATGCACAGACACCAGTTCAGATACCAGTGCCGATACTGTGTCACCACCAGTGCCACCACTGTCCTGAAATCATTAGTCTGTATTGTTTTAAAAAAAACTTTCACATGACAATAAACAAAAAGGTATCAGTAATTGGTATCTGTAAAGACAAATATTGGTACCTGTACTCTGAAAAACATGGTATCGGTGCATCCCTAATTAATATAAATATATATACACTGTATATAACAAATCATACAGTAAAACAGGGATGCACACAGCTGCCTCCTAACGTTTGAGGTTTTTCTGTGCATCCCTATTTACCATTTACCTATTCTTTAGTCATGCAGCACTGTACCTAAATTCATTTTATATAATTTTTTGAGAAAGCTAGAGCGTCTGCTACAAAACATGGCAAATATAAATGCCATGGCAGTACGAAAATCCACAGAATTACCTTTTTAGAAAGAATCTACCTCAAGGTATTCTCATTTTTTTGCTACAATATTTTTCAAATGAAGAAACACGCTGGTATTGAGGGGGTTAAAACACAAAATTTGGCAATAGTGCACTAGATACAAGTACAGGTCATACACAGAGTAAGGAGGAGGTGAACCGGTTAATATACAGGTCAGGGCAGAGATACATTTCAGCTGACATTTACAAGTGCAGAGAGGGGGTGAAAGGGTTAGATAAACATACTTTATTATTTTTTGCTTTTGCTGCAGCTTTTTTTAACCAGGAACTAGCGAATGAATAGCTCATTCGTTTGTTAGTTGCTTTGCTCTCCCTTGCCTCCATTGTAAGAGGAAGGGACAGGCATGGCAATATAAACATTGCCATGTGATCACTGTGATGACATATCACAGCAATCACAAGGCACAAAGCCAGTCCAATCGGCTCTGTGTGTGTAGCCAATGCTCTTCGCTGGAGCAGCTGCTTGTTTGCCCAATGGGTGCATGCACACGGGCAAACACGGGAGGACATACAGGTATGTCCTCCTGGAACAACTGCTCCATCTACCAACCATTTATGTACAGTGACTGATAGGAAAGCGGTTAATATCTGCATTTAACATTTAGAGCTGGAGGGTTCTTTAGCGGTTTACAAAAGCTGCTTAAAAAAAGTTTAATGATTGTAAAAAGCCTGCTGAATCTGAGGTTTTGTAGACTAGTGTTTACAATTTAGACTTACTGGCTGGTCATATGCTTAGGACCTAAAAGTTTGCTTAGCTTCTAAACTCATATACAATGTTTAATGAAAAGCACAAGTGAGGAAACATTTTTGTACTGATTGTCATGATTATGGATTATATTTATGTATCATTCAGTTGACTAATATCTTTAAATCTTTAGGCATTGATCTATCATCAAAACATGCATAGCTGGTAAGATATGAATGACAAAAAACTGTATTGTAAGAGACACGGAAGCATTTAGAACTGCATGTGCAATATTTTATTACTCACAGCACTGGACAGCTTACCATTTCTTGACCTTCCCTGTCATTGAATAATTAGGCCTAGTATGCACATTTGTGACAATGAGTAGTCTAGCAAAATACTGCATTACTTCACTGATAATGAAGCAACTGAAATTCATTACTCGCAAGTTAAGCCACTTATCATAATTTTTAAGTTCATTAACCATCATAAATATGCAAAAATATGATAATCAGTGTAAATGTCTAATACATCTTATACATGAAATGGCTGCTGGTAGCTTTGTGCATATATTTCTTCATAAATAATTTGAGAATGCAAGTATTTTTTACTTTTAATAAGAATAAAACATTTTAACAATATAATAAATATTTTCAATTTGTGTAATATATAAAGATTTTGAGGGTATTGAATACACTTAACAACATTTTGATTATTATGCTGCTTAAAACACTTAAACTATCTCTGAATAAAAGGATATTTAAAGTGACACTAAACTCAGGAGTTAAATCTTAAATACATTGTACTCTACCCTACTTAGTAACACAACTGTAGCTTATTTGTGCATCACTCAGATGTAGATCCTCAAATAATCTCTGAATTCATGCTTACACTGTCCTTCTTTCTGGAGGGTGGCTACTTTTGTCCTCGATGGTCCCTGTGTGTTGTAAAGCAGCCACCACTCCAAGCTCGCTCCCGTGATAGACTAGAATCTCACCTTTAATTTACTAATTTGTATTGAAATTATAGGACCATGGTGAACAAAAATAGCCACGCTCCCGAAGGAAGAAGAGTATAAACGTGAATTCAGAGGTGATCTGAGGATCTACAGCCAAGTGATACACAAACAAGCAACATTTTTGTTAATAGTTAGGGCATTTTCAAGATGTAACTTTTGAGTTTAGTGTCACTTTAATGTATATACTATAAACTTGTTTAAAAGTTTTAAATCACTTTGTTTGTTGCTCTAGACTATGTATGAGAAATTAATTGCATTTACATTTGGAGGATCAGTAAATATAAATGACTAGGTGGATTATTTAAAATACTTTTTAGCCACTTTACTACCACACACTGCCTCATAATGACAATGAGGGACCCTGCTCACAGCTTAAGCTCATCATACACTGGTAAATTTGCATACGACTGTAATGAAAAAATCTCATCAGAACATTCCATAATGCCATCAGAGATATAAAGAATTATCATTTGAAATTTCGATTGATTTCAACATTTGATTTTGGAATAAATAAAGAGTTCCCAAATGAAAACCACATTCAGTGTTAAACTTTTGGGAAAAGGAAAAAACTCCAAGAAGATGGTAGAAGAAAAGTAGGGGCAGAAGTTCCAGGAGAGAACTGATTTAGTGCAGTAGTTTATATGATATAGTGAAATTCCATTTTGGTAGGTTATAGTTGGAGAAACAGATACTCACAAAGGTGTGGTTGTCGGACATCCCATTAGGGATATCAGGCAACCAGGCAAAGAAGACGTGTGGGGAATAAACCTGCCCCTGTACAGAGGATGTTTTTTTAGTTGACAGATCTCAGGTATGGTTGTGCTCAATGCTTGTCAGGGTTTGTGTCGGGTTCCAGGCTTGGTGGCTGGGGAGTCCCGAAGTGTTTGTTGTGGCAGGCAGAAAAAAATACCCCAAAAGTCGGCGATAGCAGAGGCACCTTGCAAATAGACCATGAGTATTTAGGTGGTTCTTCAATTAGTAGGTATTTATTGGATGATAAAACTACATAAAAAAACACCATCTCAATGGGTTTCATGGCTCTAGTTGGCAACTTCCTCAGTAGGGTGTGGAGAGATAAAGATATGATAGAAAAAATTACAGCATTAGGACCTGATAATAAAGCATTAGGACCTGATAATAAAGCATTAGGACCTGATCATCTACATCCCAAGGTACTCAAGGAACTCAACAAGGAGATAACGAGACCATTGTTCCTAATTTTTAAGGAATCCATAATGGGTGGTAGAGTGCCGTTACGAATTCGTTCAGGATCATGGCATAATAACTGATAACCAGCATGGATTTAGGAAGGATCGTTCTTGCCAGACCAACCTGCTAACCTTTTACGAAGAGGTGAGTAGAGATCTGGATGGAGGGAGGGCGGTGGATGTAGTATATCTGGACTTTTCCAAAGCACAGTGCCACATAAACGCTTGTTTTACAAGTTAAGGGCTATGGGCATAGATGAATTGGTGTGCACGTGGATAGAAAACTGGCTAAAGGATTGTGTACAAAGAGTATCGATAAATGGCACCTTTTCAGACTGGGCTGAAGTCATGAGTGGCGTGCCCCAGGGTTCTGTGCTGGGCCCCATGCTTTTTAACCTGTTTATTAATGATATCGGGGAGGGAGTGAGTAGCCATGTCTCAGTGCTTGCTGATGATACGAAAATTTCGAGGGTAATAGACACGGATTTAGACATTGTAACATTACAGGAGGACCTGGATAAACTCGGGGAATGGGCAACTGTATGGCAGATGAAGTTCAACGTCGATAAATGCAAGGTAATGTACTTTAGAGTTAAAAATAGGCAAATGGACTATACACTTATGGGTGTGCCACTAGGGAAGTCGGAAACGGAGAAGGATTTGGGGGTCATTATAGACCGGAGATTGAAGAACAGCTCACAGTGCCAGACTGCTGTAAACAAAGCAAGCAGAGTCCTGTCTTGCATTAACCACTTCCCGGCCAGGAGCTCTCTAGATCTGAGTGGGCATCTTTAGACGTCCGCTCAGCCGCGCCCCCTCGCTCGCGCTGCTGATTCGGCCACATCTGGAGTATGCAGTCCAGTTTTGGTCAACAATACTAAGAAAAGATGTCCTTGAGCTGGAAAAAGTCCAGCGGAGGGCAACCAAACTCATTAAGGGGTTCGAAGACCTGAACTATGAAACAAGGTTGTTAAAATTAAATATGTTCTCTTTGGAGGTCAGGAGATTAAGGGGGGACATGATTTTCTTGTATAAACTGTTCAACGGCGACAGCAACATTATTAACAAACTGTTTACGGTCAGCTCCGTAACAAAGACCAGAGGGCACCACCACAAATTGGTAGAAAAAAAAATTCTACACACGGGGTGCAGGTGGTTCTTCACAGTTAGAGCGGTTAGGGTCTGGAACTCTCTGCCGCAGGAAGTGATTTCAGCTAAGAGTGTGGAATCATTGAAGAAACTCCTGGATGAGTTCCTTGGAGACCATAACATAAAGGGGTACAAGTACTCTTAAGAGCAAAATCACACATGGACTCATATACACGCACACACCTGCTCAAACATAAATGCATACACGCAACAAGTTGGACTTGATGGACTGATGTCTTTTTTCAACCTCAAATACTATGTAACTATGTATATAAATGACACAAATATATAAAAAGTACGCTGATAAATGTTGGAAACATATTTTAAATAATATCTGGAACAAATAGTGTCTCTCTGTCCTCAGGAGGGTCACCTGGGGTGAAAAGCAGAATGGTAAAATTGAGGCTTGAGGCATGAGGCTTTGGGAATATTATGGTGCCCTGTTGCTGAGCAATTGGCAGTGGAAAAATCAAACAGTAATCATTTTGTCAGGGATAATATAAAACATATAAACATATAAAACAGATTTATAAAATAAGTAATCATTCTAAAAAAATTCTAAATAAAAAAGATGTTTAGTCATACTAATATGTCATACTAATGATGTATTTTTACATCAAAAATATAAATAAATAGATATTAAGTGAAAGACATATATAAACAATGTTATAAAAAAGAGATAAAATTATCCATCCTGCTAATCTGATTTTTTTTGTCACTGCAGTCGAAAACAATTTGGCCCACATTAAGTAAATGAACAAATGTTCTGAAAAATTGTTTTTTTAAATTAAATTCTAACTGTGTATACCCAGCTTTAGGGTTGTTTTAAAACAACATGCATTTTCCACCTGCAGGGGTAGTATAGGAGCTGAAACTGGAACAAAGCTGAATTCATTCCTGTGTTAAGTACAGCTCTCTAAAGACTTCTGCTGAAGATGAAAAACACTGATATTCTATTGTTGAATACTTGTTGGGGGTAAAAATGGAAGCTTAAATCTACAAATCGCAAAGAAAAGGTGCACATACAGTAGGTACTAACACTGAATCCAACTAATCATAACAAAAAGCCAATGAAACTGTTTTGATCATTAAGATGAAAAAAATAAATTTTTGTTGCTTACAGTTGTAAATATTTGTAAAGTCACACTACTGCTCCAAGGCACCTTGAAACGTTAGGTCCTTAACGCATAATTATCTAATTTCCCCATATTCATAATAACAGCAAAGACAGCTTTGGAAATGTTTAGTAACACATACTATTAGATAAACACAGGCTTTTCATTCTTTGCATACCTTATTTTTTCCCCTCCCCATTCTTCTTACGGTGGCCGTTCTTACTCAGGGCAGATAAATCAATCTCCCTTTACTCCCTGGGACTCTGGTACATGTGAATAGGACATGTGACCATGCACATCATCTCAGGGGAGGAAAATGCCTTTCCATGGGATCTTGTGAGATTCCAGATGAGATTTCCTAGTAATGCTCTCCTGATGTAACCTCCCCAGCATGCAATGCTTGGGCATGAATACATCACTTTTGCCAAAGAGAATCAGGAAGTAGAAAACAAATTGTAAGTAAAAGCAATATATGTTTGTTTAACTAATGAATATATGATGATTTCATATGAGCATGCAGAGCTGTATGCTGATGTGATTTTTAGTCAAAGCGGGTAAAGGCCCACTTTAAGTAATAACAAAGTTATAACAAATAATAACAATATAACAATAACAAAGCTAAACTGTTAATATAAACAGTCTCCATTATCATGGATATCAAAATGTGCTTACTGCAGAGACTGATAAATAAATACAAGTCACACCTCAGTTTCATCATGTTTTTTTTCAAATATTCGAAATCTCAACTCATCCCCACCTTAAAAGAAGTAGCCCACCGTGCCACCATCTCCCTCTGCACCCCTCTACCACTACTAACTTCTACACACCCTGCAACCCTCTTCCACCACTTCCCACCTTTCTTCCACTACTTATCACCTCTGGCCCACCTATTTACACTCAAATATTATGCAGGCACCTGTTCCCTTACTCACACTCATACACAATGCATCCATTACAGCTCTTCTTAACCTGACATACAATGTCCCCCTCTCCTCACATTCACAGACAATGCAGCCCCCTGATTCACCACAGTCATATATAAACTGCAGCCCCCCTCATTACACCTATAATGCAGCCCCCCTGTTCACACACAAACATTAAATGCAGCCCCCTCACACATACATACATACAATGCATTTCCCCTTACACAGACAAACAATGCATCCCCCCTGACATAAACATACAATGCAACCTCCCCCTTCTAATAAATAGATAAAATGCAGTCAATTTACTCCAGTGTGCTTTAGCAACAAAACAATGCAGCAGCATCAGATCTTGGGTGTGCTTAGATAATACTGATGACGATGATGATGATGAAGGTAAGATGGGTAAAAAAACATTTTAATACATTTATGTTGATTAGTAGTTATAGTGGTCAAAGTCAAATTCTGGCTTGCATGTGTAGTTTACTCAGCTCTATAAAAACGCTGATGTTTTCCAATAACTATTATTCTAAAAGAAATACTGTAATGTGTGATATTCATAAGTCAGAGACATTTGCTTAAATACTCTATTGATCTTCCATTGCTTTGAGATGGTAATTTGTCCCATTCTGAGCATAAGATAAAATGCAGCACACTAAAAATCAATTAACATTTAAACATTTCTGTTTTCATAATTGTAAGAATACAATACTTCTCTCCCATATTCCATGCCAGATATTTCTCAATATAAAATAATAGAATAAATTACATCTATGTAAATAAAACATATTTAGGATGTAATTAAAACCTGGCCAAACAAAATTCATATTTAATGAAAATGTAAGCATATATCTTAAATTATATCTGATTATTAAAGTGCACCTGTAATTTTTTCATTTTAAGCAATGTAAAATGTGAAATTATTGGCCACTCCTTCTCTTACTTAATACTTACAACTCCAGCCAAAATAACTAGATAAAAAATAGCCCAATAAAAAGATTTTAAAAAATTGCTGCAATATTCTCCCAATCTCTGGCAGCAGTTGCAGTGGGGGCATTCTGCAGCTCTTTGTAATCTACATCTGTGGGGTGGTATATGCTCCCCGACCCAGGAGCTAATTGGGTCAAGAGGAGAGGGGGGATCGGTCAGAGTTTTGAGCAGGGTTGGGCAAACTCAGGCGAAATGAGCCGAGTCTCATCACTACTTGCTAGATCACTTTCATCAGTTCTTGTACAATAAGGTTGAACAGTCATGGTGACAACAGACTCACTTCACTTCCAGTTGCATTGTGCAAACCCTTCTAAAGCTGGATGCTATTTGGTTGATTTACTAACCTTATAAACACACCACGAACATGTATACACCTCCGTAGTGTGTCCCCTTCCAGCATGATCTATGGGTGGAATCTAAACACCTTTGTAGTGTGTGCACACCCAGCAGGTGTGTTGTGCAAAGCCAAGCATGAATTGCAAGGTGATGTTGTGCTGCTTGCGTTGATGAATGCAGGAATGTAAATGCATGAGCTAACCATTTTTGTCTAAACTGTGAAGCAGCATTATATATGCATCATGTGCATGATTTTTCCATATATGGCATTAGTGGAAATATGCTTTTAGAGACTTTTTGGTTGATAAATACGTTTTGCTGTGTGAAAATCACACGCACCTGGTGCGTGCATGTGTTTAGGTTAGTAACCTTTTGCTTCAATCTTTTGGATCAATGTCCCAGAACAGCCATGCGGTTAAGGAAGTTTTAGTTTTCTTTGTCTTTCAAAGCCTACATACTTGTTCTGGATCCATAACTATGAAAGCATTGAAGTCAGTTGAGTTGGTTTGCATAACAGGCAACCAGCATTTTCAGAAGAAGAGGTCAGCAATGGAAGCATTTTATTTCCTTTATAACTCTCATGACAGGTTAGCTTATAGGAAAATTGATTGAAATGTATCATCTCACCACAGTTGCACTGTTTCATGGATAGCATTAACAGTTATTCATTTGCTGATTCTACTTGCTGCATGTAATTGTTCTTTAGAATATAGAACTAGGTAGTTGTTTTTTTTTAAATGCAACAAATCAAACAGATGCCCATTTGTTAGTCTATTTATTTTGACACATAAATTATATAAATCCATTGCAGATCATCTAATTTCCAAGAACCATTCCTGATCTTGCTTCCTACAGTATGTCTGGCAGTGGATATATATCATGGAAGCAATCCCTAAATATCTGCATCGTCATGGTAGCTCTAGCTCACAATTCACAAATTAAGAATGTATTTATTTTACTTTTTAAAAGATATGCTTCTCTATTTATTTATTTATTACAACCGCTGATTAACGT
The DNA here is from genome assembly GCF_000935625.1 of Nanorana parkeri. NCBI lineage: Eukaryota > Metazoa > Chordata > Amphibia > Anura > Dicroglossidae > Nanorana > Nanorana parkeri. The sequence goes on from NW_017306729.1 coordinate 288,727, forward strand.
AAGAAAGAATGCATAAAGAAGGTCAGATTTTGTGATTTAGTATATGCAGTCAGGAAAGAACTTAGTCATGGGTAATGGGCTTTTAGGGCTGGTTCACACCACAAACTCTGCGTTCCGGCTTCTGGAACGCACTGGAATAAATGCTGGCTGGCTCCCTGCATTCAGGGGTGGGAGGGGGCGTGTGGCGGTGCATTGACTGCGTTCCGGGTGCGGGCGATCGCACTGTGAGTAGGGTGTGTGGCTGCGGTGCCATTGACTTCAATGCACCGCCACACCCTCTCCCACCCCTAAACGCAGAGAGATGGCCGGCGTGTGTTCCAGAGGACGAACGCACTAGAACGCAGAGTTTGTGGTGTGAACCAGCCCTTAGACTGCCTTAAGATTAGTGATGGGCTCGATGTTTGACCCGAACGTGAGTTTGACTTGAACATCGGCAGTTCGTGTGTTCGATGGGCTGTTCGCCTGCTGAGCTCCCCACAGGAAAGGTGCAAGACTTTGCCCAATCAGGGCACAGAGAACTGTGAGAGCCATGATTGGGCAAAGTCGTGATAACTTTGTCCAATCATGGCTCACCTGTTACAACTGTAAAAAGTTGGGCGGAGCTAGCTGTCACTGCTAGCTCCACCCAATTGTTTATATGCTGCCGGCATCTGTCAAAATGCCTTTCTGTGGGTGTTCATCACAGCAGATGGGATGGGGGTCCTATATATTAAAAAAATTATTTATATTTATTTTTTATTTAGTCGAGTCGTCATCATGGACAATGCTGGACATCATGATTGACGATGGATTACGTCGGTGGATCCATTTTTCTTTTTAAATAAAAGACTTGTCAAAAACTTGTCTTATGTTTTTTTTTTCAAATAAAGGATTTTTTCAAAAGTCTTATGTTTTTATTTACAATTAATTTAACTCTTTAGTGAATGCGTAGGGGTACAAGTATCCCTTACTCATTCAAAGGGGGGGGCCACATCTGGGTGCCCCTTTATTAAAGGGGTATCCTGATGTGAATAAGCCCCCTGCCATTTTTCACCCCACTTTTGTTGGTGGGTTTCCGGTTTCCTCCTTAAAATTCCTACAAGATCTTAAGGGCCTGGTATGACTTTAAGGGGGAACCCCGCACACTTTTTTTTTTAAAAAAAAGAAGGGGGGATGGGGGGGAAAGGCTGATTAGAGTGGGAATAAATGAGGGAGAGTAGGAAGAGAAAAAGAGGAAGAGACGAGTCAAATGAGACACTGAAGAGAAAGGAGAAAAGATTAAGCATCATATAAAACCTCAGATATTAGTTACTTCCGTTTGAGCTCCAAAGGTGTGGAGGAGAGGGCGAATCATCACATTATATGTTCAGAGTGATTTGAAATGATCTGTATCCATGTACCCAAGCCAGGGCGTTCAGATGGTGTCAAAGGCAGCGTGTCTATCGTGCAAGCGGGCCGTCATCATCTCAAGGTGCATAACGCGGCACATTTCTCCAATCCATTCCTTAATTGTTGGCGTACTGGTAGAGTTCCAGTGTTTGGTGATAAGGGAATGAGCTGAGGAAACAAAGAAGCGCAGCAAGTCCTTCTTATACTGAGAGATTGGGCCTGGGAAGATAGAAAGAAGGGCAATTTTAGGGGAGGAAGCAAGGGAAGAACCAGTGAACCAGTGACCTGTCGGTAGACCTCAAAAATCTGATTCCAAAAGGATGCGATCTGAGGGCATGTCCACCAAATGTGGAGAAGGGTGCCATCTTGTGCAGAACAGCGGCAGCAAAGTGGAGAAGAGCCAGGAAATATGCGTTGAAGTAGTTTAGGACATCGATACCATCTTGTCAGGAGTTTGTATCCAGTCTCTTGTACTGAGCTTGCTAGAGATATTTTATGTGTGAAGAGGAATGAGATCTTGATTTCTTCGTCAGAGATTTCCTGGGCGATGTCGTGTTCCCAAGCTTTCAGGAAATATGGTCTGGGGGAAGACTCTAGGGCGATCAGTAACCCATACAGCAATGATATGGAATGGTTGGGAGGGGTGTCTGACAGGCAAAGGGCCTCAAAGGAGGTAGGAGTCTCAAGTAGGTTGGTGCGGGAGGGTATTGAGAGGTAAAAACTTTGCAGCTGAAAATATTGGAGCCACTGGCCTGGAGCCGTACCCTCTTCAGGGAGGAGGTCAAGTAGGGGTTTAAGGCCACTGGGCGAGAGGGCCGTAGAGATGGGGGATGGTTGGTGTTTCGTCAATTTAAGAAAAGTGGGAGAGAAGCTACCCGAGGGGAAGGAGGGGTTATCTATGACAGGGGTCATAGGGCCGGTGTAGCATGAGAGTTTGTCGTCTTTTAGGAGGGTGTCCAAAGTCTTTAGTAGGGGAGGAATGCAGAATGGTAGTAGTTCCGGGCGTGGTCTAAGAGAGGGCAAGATCCAAGGAAGAGAGAATGGTAATAGAGGAGAGACATGTGTCTCTAAGGTAACCCAGAGCTTATGTTCTAGGTGAAACGCTCGATCTAGAATATGGGTCAGGAGCGATGCTCTGTGATAGCTTTGTAAGTCTGGTAGCCCCATTCCTCCAGATTCCTTAAGGCGAATGAGTATGTCGTATCGCAGTCTAGACGGTTTATGGGCCCATATGTATTTGATGAGGGATGATTTCAGCTGTTTAAAGAAGGAGTTAGGAAGAGAGATAGGGACCCTTTGGAACAGGTATAGGAATCAAGGTAAAACATCCATTTTGAAAAGGGACATACAACCAAACCAAGAATGTTTTAGGGAGCACCAGTTTCTGAATTTGGCAATCGTTTTGTGGAGCAGGGGTAAGTAGTTAAGTTTGTAAAGGTCTTCAAGGTTGGGGGGGATGAGGATCCCCAGGTATTTAATGTGGTTACGTTGCCATGGGAAGGGAAATTGGTTTTGTAGCTGTGATATTTCAGACGGTGACAGGGAGATATTAAGAGCTTCGGTCTTATGTAGGTTGACTTTGAAATAGCTGACTCTATTGAATTTTTGAAATTCTTCCAGAATGGATGGGAAGGCTATTCTGGGGTTCTTAACATATAATAGTAAATCGTCTGAGTAGAGGCTCATTTTGTACTCATTGTTAGCGATTGGGATTCCTTGTATGGATGGGTTCAGTCTAATGGCCTCAGCAAGGTGTTCCATGGCGAGGACATATAAGTATGGTGAGAGGGGACACCCTTGACGAGTGCCATTATGTATGTGGATGGGTTCAGACAAGAGGCCGTTAACTCGAACTCTGGCGGTGGGACAGTGGTATAGAGCTTTGATGTAGAAGAGAAAGGAGGGAGGGATGCCAATTTGTTCAAGTGTGTGAAAGAGAAAATCCCAGTTGAGGCGATCAAACGCCTTTTCCGCGTCAACTGAGAGAAGGCATAGGGGTATTTTACGGGAGCTAGCATAGCGAAGTAGGGTCAGAGTTTTAATTGTGTTATCTCTAGCTTCGCGGTGGGGGATGAATCCTACTTGTTCTCTGTGTATGAGATTCGGTATGTATCGTCCTAGTCTATTTGCAAGGAGCTTGGCGAATAATTTTATGTCAACGTTAATTAAAGAAATTGGTCTATAGCTGGCATATAGGGTTGGGTCCTTATCGTCTTTCAGTATGACTGTAATATGGGCCTCTTGGGATTGAGGGGTAAATTTGCAGTCACTGGAGATGGAGTTAAAAGTCTGCTCGAGGATAGGAGTCAAGGAGTCACGGACGTGCTTGTAAAAGGAGCCAGTGTATCCATCCGGACCTGGGCTTTTACCTGGTTGGAGGGTAAGGATAGCACTTAAAATTTCGTCATGTGAGAAAGGGCGGCTAATGTCATTTTTCGCGTCGTCAGATAAGTTGGGGAGGGGAGTGGATTGGATGTATTGATCAATGGTAGGTTGAGTTGATGTGGAGGGAGGTGATGAGGGTTTCTTGTGTAAATTATATAGGTCAAAGCAGTAGGAGTGGAAGGCCTTTGCGATAAGTTCAGAGTCATGAACCATTTGGGAAGAACTGGATACAATTTTGGGGATAAATGTTCAAGCTCGTTTAGCCTGGATTGAGCGGGCAAGCATGCGGCTACATTTATCTCCGTGTTCGTAGAGGGATCTTTTAAGGGAGTCTCTGTGCTTCAGATCAGCCTGGTCAAATAATAGATGGAGTTGGGTACGTTTGTGGGTAAGAGTTTGGAGGATAGTGAAGTTGTTAGAAGATTTGTGACGGGTTTCCAGAGAAAGGATCTCCTGTAGTAAGGAGTGGACAGCTGCTGACTTTTCTTTTTTCAGTCGAGAGCCATGGGAGATGAGAGTGCCTCTAAGAAGGCATTTGAGGGCTTCCCAGCGAGTCGGTAAGGGAGTAGGGTCATGAGCATGTACAAGCATAAAGTCTGAAATTGTGCTTTGTACTGCTGCTACAGTGACCGAGTCTTGCAGGAGGTTTTCGTTGAGGCGCCAAGTTGGGGTACACTTTGGGGAGTCTGGGAGAGATAGTGAAAGGGAGATCGGGTAATGCGCAGACCAAATTTGGGAGTCAATAGAGGCTTTGGGGTGCCAAGTAAGCAGGTGATGGGATGTGAAAAAGAGATCAATTCTACTGTGTGTTTTATGTGGGTGGGAGTAAAAAGTATAATCCCGTGTAGAAGGATGTAGAATTCTCCACACGTCAATCAATTGAAGGCTATGCAACTTCTTTTTAAGTTTGTTGAGAGAGGAAAGGGGAACGTGAGATTTCCCAGTGGAAGAATCCAATGAGGGGTCAATGGTGAAGTTCAGATCCCGACCTAAGATCAGAATGCCATCGGCAAAATCTTCTAGTCTATCCAGGATGGAAAGCAAGGTCGGTATCTGGTTATGGTTAGGAAGATAGACATTAGCAAATGTTATTTTTTTGGAAAGTATTTTGCCTTTGACAAAGATATATCTACCTTCTTCATCTTTCTCCGTCTCCGCAGCAATAAAAGGAATGGATGTGTGGAAACAAATGGCAACGCCTCTGGATTTTCTGACCGGGTTATTGCTAAGATAGACTTCCTGGTAGTAGCGAGAAGTCAAAGGAGGAGCTTGAGATTCTTTGAAATGGGTTTCCTGTAGGAAAAGGACATGAGCTCTGCGCTTGTGCATTTGGTACAGGATCTGAGATCGCCTTCTTGGTTCATTAATGCCCATCACATTAAGTGAAATAAGATTCAGAGGCTTCATTGTGAACGTTTGGAACTATATCTGTCAGGTATGTGGAACAGAGTGATAGGCAGAGTAGAGAAAAGATAGAGAGAGAAAAGAAAAAAGGAGAAGAGGGTGAGAGGAAGAAGAGAAGAGAAGAAGAGAGAAGAGAGAAGAAAGAAAAAGAAAAAGAGGTAGGGGGAGGAGGGATGGGTAAGGGAGGGTGGTAGGTTGACCTAAGTGTCAACCACTAAAGTGGGGTACGAGTCCCCAAAATACCCGTACTAGGAGCGAGAAACTCTTAGGCCACACGTCTAGGGACGAGATTTTCTATGTGGGGTAGAGGAAGCTTAGGCGGTAGCATCTGCAGCCGGGCCAGGCATTGAAGATAAAGGAAGAAATTGCACTAATGAGTGCCAATTCGTATGTAAACCAGATAAAATGTATAGAAAATAAATAAATAAAGGGAAAGGAAAAATAAAATAAAAGGGGGAGAACAAGTATTCGTACTATTTAAGGCTTACAACAGGAGTCACATAATATAGTATAGTGTACAGGGTGTAAGTGAGTATCATCATTTAGGAGTGTAGGAAGAGGAAATTAGATAAGCGAATGGTGTTTCAACTGATATAAGTCTCCGGACGAGCAAAAGGTGAGGATGGTTAATGCGTAGGAAGTGGGCTAGATAGGAAAGTGCTACTAATTCCATCTCACTCCTATGTGAGCAAGACCGTGGAATGGACTCAGTAGCCAACAGCCAAGGTCATTACATGGAGGCGTGAGAGGGATGTAATCTTTTTGGGTATGGGGGGAGTGATATAGGAAGGGTGGTAAATGGAGACCTCATATAGGTAGATTAATGGTTCAGTACGGGTATTGAATACATGGGTTCTATAGTGGTAGGGATGTAACACAAGGGACCCTGTTATGAGGGGTAATTATAGATCTAGGTTAGAAGGAGTGTGTAGGTAATTGGTCCTTCTGCATGTGAGACAATCAGGATGTGATCAAATGAGAACAAACAGAATTTAAGGAGTGGGATCCTCCTCAATTTGTGTTGAGTTTCTGATACTCGTGTGTGGTTGGGATGAATAGGAGAGATGTTTATCTGGCATTTGGGATGGTTTAATGTTCTAAAGAACTTGCAAATACAAGTGTTAAATAATACACTTTCTTATGGGGGAACACGTGCAGGGATAGTCTCTACTCAGGCATAGGGTTAGGCTCTCTCCTTTCAGAGGCAGGTTGTAATATCTTAGAACTGGTGCAGGAGTGGTGTTAAATTATTCTGGATGAGATTACCACCTGGGGTAAGTATCAAAAAATATGTAGAGACTGCGTGCGAAGTGAGGTGAAGGTATCATAATATTATAACAAATGATTTTTAAAAAATTTTTTTTTTTTTTTTTTTTTTTTTGCGGTTGGGGGAAAGGCAGGGCTTGATGCAGGGGGGTGGTATAAAAACAGCTGATGTTTGAGCTCGGCGCTACTCAGTATAATAGGAAACTGGCATTAAGTTAACAATCATTTAGTTTTGTATGGGGGTGAAGGGTTTGATTTCAGTTAAAAGAGGTAGCATTATACCCATATAATCTATACAGTACCAGTACTTCATACAATCAAGCCTTCAACATATATGACATTAAGGGTATAACCATAGTGAAACAAGGGTAAAACAAACAAAACCCTTCTCTCAGGAGGTAGAGAGACTTCTGGTAACTACATGTAGCAGGTTCTGCTGAATCAGTATGTAAAAGAAAAAAAAAAAGTTCTCTGGAGATCAGTCAGAATCAGTCTCTATACTGATATAGAATCTGTCTCTCCCCTTTAAACGTTCTGAACTATTCAGTTTGCCGCACACCTTTTTTTTTGTTTTGTTTTTTACATGGGGTCCCTCCTAAAATTCCTACCAGACCTTAAGGGTCTGGTATGACTTTTGGGGGGAACCCCACACTTTTTCTTTTAAATTGTGTTCCCCTAACATTTCTACCAGACCTAAAGGGTCTGTTATTGTTTGGGAAGGGAACCGCACACTTTTTTTTTGTCTTTTTAAATGTAATTTTTTTCTTTAGAAATTTAGAAGTTTTGCTCCAGCAGGTTCTATACATTGTACAGATTTTCCACTTTACAAGCAGTTTAAGGGGACCCCCCAGGCACGATATTTAAAGGAATTTTTCACTTTTATTGCTCCACTTTAAGTGTTGTTAAAATCACTGCTCCTTTAAAAATTGTATTTTTTAAAAGTCTTTTTTTCATTGATACATGTCCCCCAGGGCAGTACCCGAATCCCCATACCCTTTTTATGGCCATTAACTTGCATATAAGCCTTTAAAAATGGGGTCAATTGATTTTCAAAGTTCTATACCCATAGACTTACATTTAGTTTGAGTTTGAATTCAAACGTTTCCCGTGTTGGAAAGTTCGAATTCGGCTTATCACTACTTAAGATTGGTCCAGTCTTTAAAAATATATATTTACATTTATTATCTCCCTACTACCTATTTTAATTAATTAGATTTTTCAGGTAGGCCTGTAGAAAGATTGAGAGGAAATTTTTGGAGACACTACCCTGAAATTTACTCTTTTTTTACACATAAGGTTTCTCCTGAGATTCTACCTTCCCTTCTGCCCAGGTGTCAGCTACTAGGTTAACAATGCTTTAACCAATTCCAAACAACTCAAGTGTTACTGGACTAGAGCAGAATATAATGCTATTAAATTGCTGGCTGAGGATAACACTACAGTATTGCGATATTCCCAGCTGAAAAGAGTGGAGCTGTAGTATTACTTGATACCTTGTATTATCGCCACCAGTCCAGTTGAATTACTGTTTCAACTGGAAGACTCTGATACACACTCCTCTGATACACACTCCCCTACCTTATGATCCTACAATGCAAAACAAATGCCTTGTTGACACTACATTGGCAAATGGATATACAGGTGAAACTCGAATAATTAGAATATCGTGCAAAAGTAATGGCAGTAATTGCTGCAAAAGGGGCCCAAACCAAGTACTGAGTACATATGCATGCTTGTACTTTTCAGAGGTCCGATATTGTTCTATGTACAATCCTTGTTTTATTAAAATTAAATAATTAAAATAATTGTAATTTAAAACAGTGATTTTAGCAAATTTGCACAAATGAAACGTGCATGCATTCGATATAAGATGCATTGAAAACAAAGTATAATGTACTTAATACTTATAATATAAAGTTATTTTATTATACACACAGAGAAGTGCTAACATTTAGACCGACGTCGAAAGGGTGAAAAACATGCATAGTGAAAACAGACATGGTATATAAAGGCACGATGGTGAAAAAGGAGAGATAAATAGAAGAGACAGGATATTGCATGAAGTGTATATCGCAGACAGTGCAGGTGGCCAGAAGTGCGTAATGCAGACAGGTCAGATCAAGTAGGTAGCTGCATGTGGAATTGCGGCCTCCATTATGGGATTCACAGCAGGCCTTTATAGGTTTCACTGTCACATCCTTGCTCTGCAATCCTGCACCATGGATGTGGCTGCCCCTCCTCCAGTATTGCCATTGTGGGGTCCATGTCCTCTGATGAACGCATTTTGCTGCTCTGACCGTAAGGAACCCTCTCCACAATATCAGAAATAATTGTCTTTTATTCCAACCTTACATTTTGAACACAGATATGTAGTATCTGAAGTTCTATTTTAGATGACAGAAACACCTAATAGCTCCTGCAGTTAAAAAAAAAGTGTTAGGAAACTCACTTGTGTGGGTTAATAATGTAATCTCTGTAGTGTAGAGTAATCTCTATACTTAATAATGTAATCTCTGTACTGCTTAGAGTGGACTACCTACATACAAAATCACCTATACTATGAATCCCTACACATAAATAGTAATCAACAAAATAACATAAGTATACAAAATACATTAAAAACAAAAACATTTCTTGTGACTAAAAAACACAGCAACAAACTGAATAATCCACACTAATGTGCTATTGTGCTCAGTAAAAATCGCAACATCAAAGTTCTTAAATGATAGGCCATAGCACTACACGTTTCAGCCTTTGTTCCGTACACAAAAATGCAATAATATAAAATGCTGGTGTGTTTGTTTTTTTCTTCACTTTTTCACATTACCATAAATGTGCACAGGTACCACCAAATTGACAGTAACTCACCAAATTGTGTAGGGCCTGAAGTAGCTGATTCTTCCATTTGCAACACACCTGCTACAATTCAGAATGACTTCTACAAAAATAATCTGGGAATAAATATTCTGAATGTTACTGAAATCAACACAAACTGTTACCATGTTATGGAGGTAACGAGTTGGTTGCATTTGCATGATTGGAGGTAGTAGGTGTTATTAAGCTGCCCAGAGAGAGGTGTTCAAACAGCATTGTATATGGCAGACAATAGATTCTTAACTCCCCACCTCTTTGCAAGCTTGTCATTTCCATTTTAATGGTCTCTTTTATACCTATCTTGGACCAGACCTCCTCCCAGTCTAGGATGTGTACTTGGATGTCTTCAAAGGAGGGACCTTCTTCCTTTAGATGTAGGTTCACAGCTGAATCCTGACCAGAGGTTTTGGCTCTTCTATGCTGTGCTGTTCATCTATTGTCTTCCATATACAATGCTGGGCAGCTTAACAACACCCGCTAGCTCCAATCATGCAAATGCAATCAACAGCTTCACTCTATGAGGTCTCTGACCCCATGCTGGTTATGATAAAAAACTATGTTTGTTTGAACAACAGTCAGCATATTTATTCCCAGATAATTTCTTGTACAAATCATTTTGATTTGAGAAAGCTAGTTGAATGACCAGCAAAACATCTTCAAGAAAAATACAGCAAGTCCAGTTGCCCTGATTTATATTTTACTAATATACCATGACCTGGGTGAATGAGGACCTTTACAGACATCTGGGCAGAAATAATCTTAACCCTTGCAGTGAGGCTACCCTTGAACTGCAAGGGTTAATTTCCTTTTTTTAGCCTAGGGTGTAAAATAAAAAATATATACTCACCTGAACTTCAGAGCTGGCTGGCTGTTTGACAGGTTCCTGCAGCCTATTTCCTCCTTCTCCCCGGTGATGGAATGCCCCTTGGTGTCCTCACGTCCAATACATGAAAATGAAAAGTCATAAAATTAAATTATTGGTGTTTCCATCCTTTTTTTCTACCTTACTATTTGTTTATTGGTGTTATTAGGGATGTCAGGGAGGTAAGGGGAATCTAATACCATAATAAACTTTTACATCAGCCCTTGGTTAGGGCAGTGATTTGGAGTTAAGTGCTTCCAGCATAATCTCCATTTGAGATTAAAATCTCGAACTGGAGCTGAAGAAACTTTTTATCTTTCGAGGACTCAGCAAAGGACCTTTGGCCGTGCAAACAAACACAACCAACCAGCCCTAATCTTTAACTACAAGAATAGGGACATCTTTTTGTCTGTCATTTTGCACAGTACACATAGGTAATGGCCAGAGAGGGATCAATTTGATGCACTTGGCCAACTTAAATATTTGAATATTGCAATATATGTGAACCAAGAATGTCTGATTTTATGCAAAGGTTTGCAAGAACTATGTTAGGCTGGGTTCACACCTAAGCGTATAGAATATGCACGTTTGTCGACGCGTGTTGTTACCGTGTTTTGTAGCGCGTTCATATGGCCTGTAATACGCCCAGGTGTGAACCATACCCATAGGAAATAATGGGATTTCGTGTGTTTGAGCGTTTTGCAGAGCGTTCGAACGCGCTACAAAACGCCCAGGTGTGAACCAGGCCGAAGATTCTGAATAAATCTTCTGCACACTGCTCAAACACCGAAATCCCATTATTTCCTATGGGTATGGTTCACACCTGGGCGTATTACAGGCCGTATGAACGCGCTACAAAACGCCCTATGCCCAAAGAAGTACAGGAGCTTCTTTGGGGCATTTATGTTGCGCGTTTCCATTGGGATACAGCCAAGTAGCCCTCGGAAACGCGCGTTTGCAGTGTGTTTTCTTTTTACCGCGTGTAAAAACACGCGTCACGAAACGCACGACAAACGCGCATATTCTATACGCTTAGGTGTGAACCCAGCCTTCAGCAATGGGGCCTGTTGATTAGCCTGATTGCTTTTGTGAGAGTCAGGTGAATCATCACTTCATACCAGGGAGTATAGACCTGCTGCAAAAAGGAAGCAGCATGGATTTACACACGTCATACAGTATACCCTTTAGGGATGAATAAGGAACTAAATGTATTTATTTAGTTTTTGTAGGGATGATCTAGTGCAGGGGTGCCCATTAGGTAGACCCTGATCTACCAGTAGCTCTCAAAGCTGATGCTGGTAGATCACAAAGTGTGTGAATGGTGGTCCCTTTATTCCATTTTGTTATATTTATTTAACTGTGCACACATGATTACCTATTAGCCTGAGTCTGCTGAGCCAAGCTCCCTGACACCTTTCTGGTGGATTCTGGTGGTTGAAGTGCTATGTATTACATCAAAGAATATTAGTTTACACAACCTGTTGCAAAATACAGCAAGGTGAGCCAGGAGAGAGAGCAGGGAGAGACAGACAGGAGAGAGAGGAAAGACAGCCAGGGGAGAGAGAGTGAGGAGAGACAGCCAGGGGAGATAGCAAGGAGAGACAGCCAGGAAAGAGATAGCAAGGAGAGACAGCCAGGAAAGAGATAGCAAGGAGAGACAGCCAGAATAGCAAAGAGAGACAGCCAGGAGAAAAAATGAGGAATGACAGCCAGGAGAGAGAGAGAGCGAGGAAAGACAGCCAGGAGAGAGAGGAGAGACAGCCAGGAGGATGAGCAAGGAGAGAGAGCCAGGAGAGCAAGGAGAGATAGCGAGGAGAGTGAGAAGAGACAGCCAGGAGAGAGCGAGTAGAGGCAGCCAGGAGAGAGAAAGCGAGGGGTTTTTTTTTTTCTTCGTTGGTAGATCTCATGTAGCTCATCATTTGAAAAGTAGATCTTAACACAGAAATTGTGGGCACCCCTGATCTAGTGGATGGGCCTGTTAGGAATAAGAACGTATTAACTGTTTAACAGTGCATATAAATCAGGTTGTTTTTATTACACATTAGTTCACCTTACAAAAAGGTTGGCTAAAAGTAGCAGATTGCCCTTTATTAGGAGGTGGTAAGAGAAACAACCCATGGCCTGGAAGAAGTCCCTAGCTGGGATTAAACATGTTGGTTTTAGGACATGTATACTACACCTAAAGCACCGAGGCATGATGATGAAAAACATTTAACCCCTTAGTGACGGGAGACGTACAATGTAGGTCCCCAACACTGAGTGCCCAAATGACCGCTCACGTACACTATTGATTAAAAAAAACACATTTCATTCTGTACAAGAACTTCCTCAGAGCTAGTACAGCTAGTTCTGAGGAAGTTCTTGCACAAAATGAAACACTAGCTATTTCATGGCCATTGGGTTCCTCTTTTGTGGCGAATGTGGTGATTCAAAAACTGTGCTGTATTCATGAAGACAACATGGAGATCCTCAGTTACAACATTGAACGCTATGGACATAGGGGTTTCAGGATAAATGGACATCATTGGTGAAATCCACTTTAACTTGTTTCTTGCCTTCTCAGTAGTTATTTTATACAAGACTGAACTCAGAGAAATTGATTTTTCCACTATAAAACACATGCGTGTCAAAGGGGATTTGCATGTTACTATACTTACTGGTGTTCTGCTGCTTTTGCTTTCAAAGTCTCCTTGCAATTGAGAAATACAATTTCCATACACCTAGTTGGTGGAAAATATTGTTTAGTAGGGTGCCTTCATTGGAAGCACCTCAGTATGTACAACTACTCACCTGCATATTTAATTCTGCTTATTCAGACTGCAGTTATTCTCACTAGTGTTTTATAACTTTTGTCTTCAAAATCATCTTATAATTGATAAAGGAAAATTGCATATGCAACGTTAGTGAAATATACTGTGTAGCAGGGTGCATTCACAGGAAGCACCTCAGGATGCACAGCTCAACTCACCTTCACACACAAGTATGTCTATTGAGACTTTCTCCAGTGGATAAAAAAATTCACCTTTCTCTGATATCTTATCTTAGATGACATACCCAGGAGTTGGACTACATTACTTTCAGTGCCTTTTGTCCTAATATCTGATTTTGGAGTTTTGTGAATCTTAGGGATGGAGACAATTGATTGATACCACCCACCACATGGATACCATATACACTGAGTGGCCAGATTATTATGACCACCTGACGTTTGTATGCAAATTAGCTATAATTTTGCGCTGAAGTTGCTAGAGGGCCAGATCATCATAAATAGGGAAGCAGGTTGTTTACCACGACAGTAGAAGTATTTTTTCTGAAGATATGGGTAAACAACACAATTTAACAGCCTTTGAACGTGGGATGATTGTTGCGCTCGGAGCCATGGAGCGAGTATCAGCAAAACAGCAGAATTCGTTAAATGTTCAAGAGCAGCTGTTGTTAAAGTGTTTAAAGACTGGACTGTCAGCCGAAAATCTGGGTCTGAACGTGCGAATTGTGGCCGTCAGCGACTAGTCGATGTTAGGGCAGAACGGAGTGGCAAGACTGGTACACGACAACAGTGCATCAAATTACTGCAGATCTTAATCAGGGATCCTCTCAAATGATCTCTGAACGCACTGTTCGCCGTACACTGCATCGTATGGGATATGGAAGCCAAAGGCCTGTTCGACCACCTTTGCTGTCTGCAGTTAACAAGATAAAACGTCTCCAATTCGCACAGGAACACAAAGATTGGACAGTCGAGCAGTGGAAAAAAGTCATGTGGTCCGATGAATCACTTTTCCAGTTGCATCATGCAGATGGCAGAGTGAGAATTTGGCGGGAACAGCATGAAAGCATGCACCCCACATGCATGAGTGCAATCCTTCAAGCTGGTGGGGGCAGTGTTATGGTTTGGGGCATCCTATCCTATCATGTTAATGGCGTATCCCAATGGAGATGGCTTCTTCCAACAAGACAATACGCCATGCCAAGGTGCTCGTATTGTGCAGGAGTGGTTTCAAGAACATGAGGGAGAATTTACCTTGCTTAGGTGGCCCCCATAATCACCAGATCTCAATCCAATTGAGCATTTGTGGGACAAAACCAGGCAGCTGGTTCCACAACCATCAAATCTCACAGAACTGGACAGTGCTATTTATCAGGCATGGTGTCAGATTCCTCGCATCACCTTTCAACACATCGTGGAGTCAATGCCAAGAAGGATCGCCACAGTATTGAAGGCAAAAGGTGGCCCAACGAAGTACTGATGGGGTGGTCATAATAATCTGGCCACTCAGTGTATATAAACACAGGACATGTGTATGAACTTTTTCTATATAGGTCTTTTTCTATATAGGTTTGTGGTCATTGTAGACCACAAACTGAATGGTAGCATGCAGTGACAGGCTGCAGTAAACAAAGCTAGCAGGGTCTTATCCTGTATTAAGAAGGGGATGTATTGCAGAGATAAGTCTATAATTGGGCCACTATATAGATCGTTGGTTCGGCCACACCTGGAGTATGTGGTCCAGTTTTGGTCGCCTGTACTGAGAAGAGATGTCCTTGAACTGGAGAGAGTCCAGCGGAGGGCAACCAAACTAATTAGGGGAATGGAGGACCAGAGCTATGAGACAAGGCTACTGAACTTAAACATGTTCACGCTGGAAGTAAGGAGATTAAGGGGGGATATGATTTTCATGTACAAGATGTTCAATGGTGACAGTAACATTGGCAAAAAACTCTTTAAGATTAACTCCATTACAAAGACTAGAGGCCATCACCTAAAGTTGGTGGAAAAAAAATTCAAGCACAAGGGGCGAAGGGGGTTCTTCACATTAAGAGCGGTTAGGGTCTGGAACTCACTGCCACCGGCAGTGATTTCAGCTAAGAATATAGAATTGTTCAAGAAACTTTTGGACGATTTCCTGAGGGACCGTAATATTCAGGGATACAAGTATTCCTAAGAATGAGATGATGCGTGGACCTACAGTATATGGGTTGGACTTGATGGACGTATGTCTTTATTCAACCCCAAATACTATGTAACTATGTAACTATACTAGGAACCTAACTGGTCTAACATGCATTGTGTTTTTATAGGGAGGGGTTTTGTTACAGTTGGGGAGGGGGTATATGTGTGCACATTTGGTAAATCATGGTTATATATTTTCTTGAAATAAATTGACTTTTTATACTTCACGTTAGTTTTGTTTGAAGAATATTCATTTGATTATGTGGTTTCTTTGCTGATCCCTGACGTGTAGCTAAGTGGGGACCTATTGTTTCTTCCATATTTGTTTATAACACAGAGAAATCAGCTGACAAACCAGGAAATGTTTATAATTGTACAATTTGGTTCATATTTTGACATGTTTTGTTGATCCATCCAACTTCTACCTTGGGTTCCCCCATTTTTTTTACATGTTTACACAGATATAAATATATAGCCCTATTTGTCCTCTAAAAAACAATGGGGTCTATTCACTATGCTGCCGAGGGCAGCCGAGTGAATGACCGATATGAGGTAAAAAAAGTAAATAGAAAACGATTGTGCGGAGCTAGCAGTGACAGCTAGCTCCGCCCAATAGTTTCCTATTGTCCGGCGGCTCTGCTGCTGTAAAAAAAAAAAGTTAAAAAAAGAAAAAAATCTCCCGGGCGCTCTGGGAGCCTCCCGCTCCCAGCCGCCCAGGAGAGAAACAATTATATAATATGATAATATATAATATGTGTTGGAGTACTTAGTAAGAAAGTATATTACTGCCATGGAAGAATCAGACAGCAAAAATGTAAAAAGTGCATCAGACATTAACGAACAGAAACTAAAAACAAGCTCAGTCATGAAGAGGTTAAACTGATCTCCATAATTATGGCAACACTCCTGGATAATACATGATCCTTCCATGGAGAGTGATAACAGTGACCGCTCATGCATTCCTTATTTGCTAGAGAGCACAAAGGATCGTTAAAGGAAATAGGTACCTCACGGACTATATCTTTAGGCAAGAGTAATTGATTGGATCATAATATGGATAATAAATAGCACAATGTGATAATATATCAGCTGTTTAAGTGCTTATCAGTAGCATTTCACTAGTGTAAATGTCAATATGCCAATATGAATTAATATATGTGGAACAGATGTTTTATGTTAAATTAACTCTATGAAGTGATCAGAGAGACACCACTGGTGCATGAGGAAGGGGATAACTTAGATGCTGCTATATTAGGAAAAAAATGAGTAAACTGTATTAATATCACTAATATATTAAATGTGATCTGTGAATCATCTAAGCAGACTATGTAAAAGATGGGTAATATTACATTTGAGCTGGTTGTACATCTTTACAGAGACATGCTATAACAATATCTTTGAACATGTGGGACTGTGTCATTTATATATTAGCCCGTTATAAGAGAAAAAAGTTGGATATTGCAGCAGCAATGGGGGTACTTATCTTTGTTTGAATGTATAAGAGCTAGTTCTCGCTACTGATGTCTCACAGAGGAACTCCCATGCAGTTCAAATGTTAATGCCAAATAAAAATATAAATATGTCATCAAATGAATGTGATGCAAAGTTAATGTTTGTTTGGTACTGCAACAATTTAGAATATTTTCCTTATAAAATAGAGAAAGGTGTGAGGTGTCATATCAAAGGGAAAATATCAGGGGAATTTTTATTTAAAGGGGAGATATTATATATTTAAAAAAACCCACAGAGATATTATATATGTTTATGGGAAGAGTGGTTAACGTCATTCATTTGGAATAGATTGCTTTTGCTAAAAAGATTAATGCAAAATGTATACTCTGTTTATGAATACCAGCACCAGTGCATTATATATTGTTACTCTTAATGGGTTTGATATAAAAAGAGAGACATTGGTAAAGGTTAAATTGAATTTCTCCTTTAACTGGATAAAGGGCAATAGCTGTTTCAGACTGCCATGTGGTTTTTATAGGTTTTTAGACACAATGGTGCTTGGTGGTGGTACTGCACAAATTAGCACCTAAGCAAGTGGATTTGTGGATTTGTGAATTTATTTAACTACATTTTATATTTTTTTGATTACCCAGTTAAGTGCAGTGCATAAATTAGAGTGAATATAAATCCCTTTATGGTCAATATCCCCACTGTTGCTCTGTGTCTTCTCGCTGGTCAGTGTAGTAGTTATTATGCCCCACTTTCATTGGTGGTCAGTGGAAGGCCATGTAAAATGACAGAGCGTGGTCAGCACATGCTGAAGCGCACAGTGCGCAGAAGTCACCAATTGTCTGCAGAGTCAATAGCTACAGACCTCCAAACTTCATGTGGCCTTCAGATTGGCACAACAATAGTCCATAGAGAGCGTCATGGAATGGGTTTCCATGGCCAAACAGCTGCATGCAAGCCTTATATCACCAAGTGCAATGTAATTCGTCGGATGCAGTGGTGTAAAGCATGCCACCACTGGACTCTAGAGAAGTGGAGATGTGTTCTCTGGAGTGACGAATCAAGCTTTAGTGTCTGGAAATCCGATGGACATATCTGGGTTTGGAGGTTGGCAGGAGAACGATACTTGCCTGACTGCATTGTGCCAAGTGTGAAGTTTGGTGCAGGAAGATTATGGTGTGTGGTTGTTTTTCAGGGGTTGGGCTTGGCCCCTTAGTTCCAATTGAAGGGAACTCTTGAGGCATCATCATACCAAGACATTTTGAACAATTTCATGCTTCCAACTTTGTGGGAACAGTTTGGGGATGGCGCCTTCCTGTTCCAAAATGACTGCGCACCAGTGCACAAAGCAAGGTCCATAAAGACATGGATGAGCAAGTTAGGGGTGGAGGAACTTGACTGGCCTTAACCCGATAGAACACCTTTGGGATGAATTAGAGTGGAGACTGTGAGCCAGGCCTTCTCGTCCAACATCAGTACTTGACCTCACAAATGTGCTTCTGGAAGAATGGTCAAACATTTCCATAGACACACTCCTAAACCTTGTGGACAGCCTTCCCAGAAAAGTTGAAGCTGTTATAGCAGCAAAGTGTGGGCCAACTCAATATTGAACCCTATGGATTAAAGGACATTTCCACCTTTGTAAGTGATTTTGAGTTTTTGGTGGTAATGGGGAGGTGCCCTATTTTGTTAATGTGGTTGACCCTAGCAGCTGTAGTGATAATGTGGTAGTAAAAAGTTGAGAAACAAGCAAAAATGAGAGCCCAAGTGTGGCACATACGTATTTCCTGCCTTGGTCTCAAAGCTTATAGAGGAAAATATATATGAGTAGAAGACTAAACTTGTCTTGGCCAATAAGGATATTCAAACAATTTAGTTTGTTAAAAACGCACAACTGCAAATGTTATTGGATCAAGAACACGGTGGTCCATACTACAATACCATTACAGCTGTAGTATCTCATTTTTTTGAAGGCACAGGATGAAGACATTTTTGTTTTCTAATTGGATCACATTTAAATTATAGTGCAGTACTACTGATTTTTGATTGAACCTAGTTTTCCTATCACAGACTAGGGTGTGCCACAACTCGCTGCAGATGGGAGAAGTTTCATAAGGCTTATGCATAATATCACAGGACTGGAGATCATTACAGCCCCATCTCAATTGGCCCAGTAATAGTCAGTGGTGAACAGTGAGAGGAAAAATCTGACAAGCCTATTCAGAAATGGCATTGAAGGGGTAGATACAGCTATATGTTGGTGTTTTATAAATATAAGAAGCATAACTTTCGTAAGGTACTTTGCTTCTTAGACATTGTCTTTTGATTGAGAAACAAAGTATGCACAGATGCTTTATCAATGTGGTGACGTGAGGCATAAGCAGATAAGCTTCAGTATTCAAAATCAGTCTGCTCAGTGCACGGTTATACATAAACCCCTTTGTAGCTGTAAATTATATCGCATAATCCATTACTTGGGACAGTTGTTGAAACATCCCAAGTCCCATTTCAAGATACCATTCTTTTCTGCTTTTCATTTTCTAATTGTTTTTGTTTGTCATTTGTTACCAGAGATAAATATGGATGTCAGAGAACCTCAGTTTGGCAAGCAACAATTTGTGTTTTGCTGCATAAAATAAATATTTATTAAACATGAATAAAAAAAATGATCTACAATCTACAGAGTAGATCTTGGAGGATGTATGATTAATAAATGCTGCTCAAAATGTATTACTTTGTTATTACGATGGTCCTTTTGTAGCTGGATTTACAGGTAGACTTCAATAGTTGTGGTAAACATTCTAAGCCTAATAATATTTAAGTCTGTTTTAATTACGGACATAAAGGTTATTTTAGTTTGGCTATGTCAAACCTCATTTGTAGATTTCTGCAGACAAATGCGATCTATTAACACTGTGTGCAGCAAAATATATTTGTCCCCAGTTGATATGCTAAGGTGATAACAAGGTTGGCTGTTTTGTCACCTCTGATTTATATGTGCACTTAACACTCTGTAATGTTTTTTGATGTTTCATGTAAAAATGTTTTGAAAATAATTATTATTTTTAAAGTCAGTGTGACATCTGCACAGCACTGAAATCAATTTCCAACAGCATTTGCATGAAGTTTATATGTTCCCTGAATGTTTTTGTGGGTTTCCTTAGAACTCCAGTTTCCTCACACAAGCCAAAATTTGTATTTGTAGATTAACTGGCTTTCACTCCAAATGTCCCGATTATGTCTCTGCATGGCCATGTGATCTCTTCTTGCATGATTCTGTATTTGCAACCTGTCTTTCTGAGAGCTACAATGTCAATGTAAATAGTGCTCAGGACCAAGAAGAGACATTGGCCTGCATATTTAAAGGTATACCTTAAAGGTCATTCAGAAAAAAGATGCTGACAGTCACTACCCTTTTTAAACACTTAACCTGTAAAGCCCCTAAAGAGAAGAGCTGTGCTTACATTTCAGCTAAGAGCCTTTTGATTTGGCAACAACTTTTTCATTACTTATGAAACCAAAGACTGGTTGTGTTTTTTGGCGATATTGTCTATCGAAGCTTATTTTATTCTAGAGACAAAAAGATCACAATTCAAGAAATATACTGTTACTTTAAAAAAAATTAATGTTACTGTAGATAAAAAGTGCAATTTTGTGACCTGTCCCTTTTTATAATGACATTGAAGTTATGGATTCACTACAAAATATAGTTTTTTTTTTTTACAAATGAAATAAAAGCTTTGTTCAATGTTGTGTCATTTTGTATTGCATTGTTACAAAAAAAACAAACAATATGAATGATATGAGAAGAAAAGTTTAAATACACCCACATTCTAAAAAAGTTTGGACACTGTGTAACATCTACATATAAACAGAATGCAATGATTTGCAAATCTCATAAACCCATATTTTATTCACAATAGAAAACATATCAAATGTTTAAACTGAGGAAATGTACCATTAAAAAAAAGAAGGTAATTTTGAAATAGATGGCAGCAACACGTCTCAGAAAAGTTGGGACAGGGCCATGTTCACCACGGTGTAGCATCCCCCTTCTTTTCACAACACTCTGTAAACGTCTGGGAACTGAGGAGACCTGTTGCTGGAGTTTTATGTGAGAGGAATGTTGTCCTATACTTGCCTATGGGATTCTAACTGCTCAACAGTCCTGAGTCTTCTTTGTCGTATTTTTCATTTCATGATGCCCCCAATTCTAAGTGGTGAAAGATCTGGACTGCAGGCAGGCCAGTTAAGCACCTGGACTCTTTTATTATGAAGTCATGCTGTTGTCATAGATGCAGTATGAGGTTTAGCATTGTCCTGCTTCAATATACAAGGCCTTCCTGGAAAAAGATGGCATATGGATGGCATCTTTGTTGAAAGATGTCATATCTTTCAACATTGATGGTGCCTTTCCAGATGTGTAAGCTGCCCATTCTATACCCACTAATGCACCCCCATGCCATCAGAGATGCAATATGTCTGTCAAGGTTTTCATTCATCCAGGTCATGGTATATCTGTAAAGAATAGGTCAAGGCAACTGGGCTTGCTGTATTTTTCTTGAAGAAGTTTCACTGGTCATCCAACCAGCTTTCTCAATTCAGAATGACTTGTATAAAAATTATCTGGGAATAAATCTGGTGAATGTCGCTCCAATCCACATAATCTGTTAGTTGCAACCAGGTGTTGATTGCATTTGCATAATTGGAGTTAGGAGGTGTTAATAGCCTGCCCAGAGAGAGGTGTTAAACATCTGGTTGAGACTAACAGATTATGTGGCTTGAAGCAACATTCACCATATTTATTCCCAGATAATTTTTGTCCAGTTGCCTTGACGTATTATTTTACAGATACATCAGAGATGCAGGCTTTTAAAGTGAGCACTGATGTCAAGTGGGAAGATTCCGCTCCTCTTTAGTCTGGAGTATGTGGCACCCATGGTTGCCAAAAAAAATTCAAATTTCATCTGACCACAGAACAGTTTTCCACTTTGCGACAGACCATTTTAAATTAGCTTTGCCCCAGAAGCATTTCTGGATCATGTTCAGATATGCTTCTTCTTTGCATGATAGAGCTTCAACTTGCATTTTGGATGACACAGCAAACTATGTTCACAGACAGTGATTTTTGGAAATATTTCTGCACCTATGCCTCTTTTTAATGCAGTGCTGTCTGAGGTCCTGAAGATCATGGGCATCCAGTATTGCATTTGGGCCTTGTTCCTTGTGCACAGATATTTCTCCAGATTCTCTGAATATTTTGATGATATTGTATACTGTAGATTATGATATATTTTAAGTCTTTGCTATTTTACAGATGAATATTAATCTGAATAAGCTCAACAATTGTTAGATGCAGCTTTTCACAGATTGGTAAACCTCTGCCAATCTTTACTTCTGAGGCACTCTGACTCTCTAAGATGCTCTTTTTATACCCAATCATGTTACTGATTTGTTGCTAATTAACCCAATTATACTTCCAGCTCTTCCTTGTTAGTACGAATTACTTTGACAGCTTTTTGTTGCCCTGTCCCAACTTTTTTGAGCCGTGTTGCTGCCATCAATTTCAAAATTACCTTATTTTTTCTTAAAATGGTACATTTTCTCATTTTAAACATTTGATATGTTTTCGCTATTTTCTGTTGTGAATAAAATGTGGGTTTATGAGATTTGCAAATTATTGTAGTCTTTTCATGTAGATTTTTCACAGCGTCCCAACATTTTTGGAATTGGGGTTGTATGATTAGTATAAAATGGTAAAAAATGTTTAGGGGGACCCCCTGGCAAAGCACCTTGACCCCATGTTGATGACACTGTGCCAGGGTTGTGAGGATCTGCGGGCAGGGGGCTTATAGGAATCTGTGTTGCCCCCCTTGAATGAGTAAGAGGGTGCTGTTACCCCTACTCATTCACCAAATACAGTAAAATAGTGAATAAACACACAACACCGTAGTACAAAGTCCTTTATTTGAAAAGTAGTGGAGAGGAGAGCAGCAAGTTCATGCTCTGAAGTTCATTGAACCAGAAGGTAGCTGTGAACCCTCTGAGGTCTATGGAAGGTGATTCAATTCTGGACTGTTATTCAATTCTGAACATTTTCTAGGCTAATGGGCAAGTTATTGTCAAAAATTGTGAGTTAAAGGACATATACCAATGTGAGACAAATGCCATTCAGCAGGAAGAATGTGTGTGTGTGTATGTATGTGTGTGTATATGTATATATTTGTGGTCAGAGTCTAGACACGAACATGCGTAAATAACCTATGTGCATGTACCCACACTGGACAATATGCCTGAAAGAGGGGCATACTCAAGAAAAGATGTACTGTAAAAAAGGGGTGAGGCTGGGATACCAGAACACGATCTGTCAGGTGAGTGACAGAACCGGGGGTGTATTTACAGGCCAGCCCGCTTCCACAAACTCAGGCTGGCCAATAGCCAGCCTTCTTACTTGTGGTCAGAGTCTGGACATGAACATGTGTAAATAACCTACGTATTGCGACCTGAGGTGTGCCACTGGACAATATGCCTAAAAGGGGGCAAAGATCACACTAATAGGAAAAGGTATAATAAAACACATTTTAATGTAATACCACAAATACTTCAATCTAGTAAAATTAAGATTCAAGCCAAGGTTTGCTAAAAGAATGTGGATATGCTTGATAAATTGGCTGGCAAAGAGAGGGTCTACAGGAAAGGGGAGTAAGGGACTATCTCTAGAATGATGCGCGAGAGTCAGGGCCAGCTGATCCAAAACTGCCATCGGGCAACATGCATTGTTTGTCTGAAACAACTTAACCACGTGTTTACTTGATGGGTTTTACTACAGCAACTGCAGCAAGTAAAAAATTCCTAATTTACCCAAACCTTCCCTTCTGAGTATGGAAGCACCTGGTCTAGCCTCAGAAACCCATAGAAGGCCAGATAGATTGCAGCTTTGAGCACCAAACTTGTAGTCATGCCAAATGGAGAAAGGGAAAGTACATCAGATAACTTAAGAAAAATATGGGCAATCGGAAATGGGCAATCGGATTAACTTAACTTTATGGTGTTTTTTTGGATGCCCTTTAAAATTACTTTGATGGGGTGAGCAGAAAAAAATAGATGGTCTATCAGGATCTTGGAGAAAGATGTACTGGAAAAAAGGGGTGTGGCTGGGATACCAGAACACGATCTGTCAGGTGAGTGACAGAACCGGGGGTGTATTTACAGGCCAGCCCGCTTCCACAAACTCAGGCTGGCCAATAGCCAGCCTTCTTACTTGTGGTCAGAGTCTGGACATGATGACCTGAGGTGTGCCACTGGACAATATTCCTAGAAGGGGGCAAAGATCATAGTCCGGCACTGGTGTGCCCACCGGATCTGCTTCTGGATTCTGTAAAAAGAAACAAGGAAAGTCAAACACATGACAGTGCATCAGCAGAAATATTGCTAAAACCTTCTATGTACATGCAATGAACATGGAAACCAAACTGTAATGCTGTCCATGTTAATTTACGCATGAAAGCCATGACAGCTAGCAACTTGGACCACCTTTTATTTATGATTCCAGTCGTGGCTAGATTATCCGTTTAGAAGACCACTGTATTTCCTGACCAACAATGCCCCCAGACCACTGCAGCCACTACTATGAGGTATAGCTTAAAAAGTGCGGATGTCTGCGCAAACTTAGGTATCTGAAATACGCCTGCTGGCCAGGAACTACCCATCCAGTGAGTGCCAAAAATAGCTGCAAATCCCACAGATAAATCAGCTTGAGCATTTACATCCAAATTAACTGATAAATCTGATTCAGTGGCTTCCTGGAACAGGGCTAGTAACCAGGAGACAAAATACCTACCCTGTGGAATGATTCTCATTGCAAAATTAAGCCTGCCAAGTAGGTACTGTAATTCTTTCTTGGTGCAAACTTGAGAAACTACTAACGATTTGATAACCAGTTTAATCCTATCCATTTTCACTTGAGGCAAACTAGCTTGTAATTTATGCATGTCCAAAGTAATCCCTAAAGAGGTAATCACCTGGGCAGGCCCCTCTACATTGTGAACTGCTCACGGGATATTTTTAATTCCTCAAAAACTTGCATTAGCAATTGTAAATCCCTTGGGGCCCTTGTATGGCTTTTAATCAGTAAGACATTATCCAGATAATTAAAGACTTTTTAGCAACCCTGTAATTTAGACAGAATCCATTCTAGAGCTTGTGCCAGAACATCAAACAACCAGGGACTACTCTTGACTTCTCCGCTACCTCCATCCTACTTTGTAAGTCCTGAATTGATGTTGTCAGATTGTTTAGGACCGTGCATATCTGAGCAAGAGACATATGAATAGAAGCATGTTCAGCGCTCTTGGATGTAATGACAAAATAATATAACCCTTGGCATATGATGCCATGCCATTGTCACAGAGTTTGCTTAATTGGAAGTAATTTGAACGCATCTGAAATATCTGTTTTAGACAACCAAGAACCCTTACCTGTTTGAAGAATGATCTGAATTTCCTGATCCACTGAAGCATATTTCAGTGAAAATTCTTCTGATGGAATTCATGAATTCAGACTTAGAATGTGTGAAGAATGAGGAGCGGACAAATCGTAAATTAATCTAAATTTATTGGAATATTTCCCTTGTATCACCCCAATTGGACTAACCCTCCATGCATGGAATGTAGCAGATAAAAAAGGCCCAATTACAAAACCCTTCTTTAACTCAATGTCCAGCAATTTTTTAACAATATGCGCATGGTTGATTGTAGACTGCAGATTTGGACATTCATATGTCTGCTGTGGCAAGGTAATTAAACCAGTGTGGATACCTTGTATAAAACCTCCCACCATAAAACTCCTAACTGCCGCGACCGGGTGATTATTTTTAAAAACCCTATCTAGTTGTGAGATGTTTACTCGGCTTAGTCATGCTGTGGGTTTCACCATACATGTTGACTTGGGATGGGCTCGGTAACAGGTTGCACAAACATGTAACAATCTACACTGGCTGTAATTACATGCCGTGTAATTATAATTATTACACATCTGTGCCTTCCCTAGAAAATGAATAGTTCTCCCCCAATTTATCAAACTGTGTGGCCTGGTGAGAGGTCCCCATAGTAATAGAGCTTTTAGATAAACCAGGGATGGCATATGGTTCGGTTAGCGGGCACCAAGTGGTAGTGTGTGCAGGTGACTGGCAGGTTGCACATAAGGGGGATTTCAGGCTCGTAAAATGCCTACAGAAAAGCTCCATATCAACATGGGTCCAATTTGTCAAAACCTGAAACTGAGCCCATATGGCTGCGGCTTTGGCAGAAAACGACCTATGATAGTAGTAGAAAGCTGTCCCGCCGTACTTGTGGACCAGATCCACCACTCTATAAAAGGTAAATGTCGGACTCCTCCCTCCTATTTGGAAGAGTGGAATAGATGACATCCCTGAAAAGACTAAAGGCGAGGACAAACTCAGCCAAGGACAGCTTGCGATCGAGCCTGGGGTCCTTAGTTTTCAGTACCACTGACACATCCCCCATACGCATATGCCTTATTCTCAGCTACGTCATGGGCAGCAATTAATAGCGAGGCCAAATTGACATCTTTCCCTTCCAGGATGTCCTTTTTTAATATATGGGGAAACAAAATGAACCGGCGCCACCAAAGGAGCCCCTGCTCCCTGAGCAGGGACTGGAGCTCCCAATAATGTAGGTGCAATAACTGGTATGGCCACCAGAACAGCTGAAGTTACTGCGGTCACAGGTAACTCAGAGGTATTGGGGTACTTCTGCGCTACCTCCATCCTACTTTGTAAGTCCTGAATTGATGTTGTCAGATTGTTTAGGACCGTGCATATCTGAGCAAGAGCCATATGAATAGAAGCGCTCTTGGATGGCCTGGCTTGTGAGGAGCTGTGAAACAGTAACCTAAATAATTTGACCTTCCTGGCTGTAACCCAGAATGGAATGCCTCTTCGCTGAAGTTCTGCTGTAAGTCTCGGCACTGTCCATGTTCTGAGAGAGGAGCACTGCCATGTTCTGACCCTCTAGCTGGAGACAGGGGGATGAATGTGAAATCCTCAATATGAGATGTTTGTGACATGATAGTGCTGCAACCAAACTGACAACAATTAAACAAATGTACTCTCTTTTAATAAATAAAACACCCGATGTGACTACCTTGTGAGAAGTGCTATGATAGAATAACCGAAGAGATTCCGTCGGATGCGGAAAAGAATGTGCCAAATGTGGCCGTAATGTATGTTTGCCGTTCTCCAGCGAGCCCAAGCTTAACCTGAGACGTGACAGGCCAATTACAAATGAGAACTAAGGGCTAAATGAACCGGTTTACGTGGCAGATAAAAGTATGAATAAGATTTGTGGAAGAACGAACTGAGTGTACTATGAATATAAAGGCAAGATTATTGTAATCGGTACAAGTAATTTAATAATGCCTTCTCAGCCAGTATGGTCTCTTTGCCGTGAAGGACCATTAATGTAATGCAATGAGAACCGTCGTGACCTAAACCATGTGTAAATGTTAATACCTAAATGTCTGAATGTAACAGTGATCGTAACATATTGCTAGAAAAGAGAGAGAGCAACTACCCTACCCACCTTCAGTTTCAAGTGGATTGTCCACCGAATGACTGACCTTCCTTATGGAACTCGACATCAACCAATCGAAGTCTGACAAACAAAGAACAATGACAGCAATAACCAAAATTACTCACCTACATATTACAACACGTGAAACCCAATACCAATCCATGCTAAAGTGAAATGACAGAACAGATGACTTGAGATGTAATTGAAAGCGGAAAATAAACGCCAATATGTGTACGTTTATGTATGTGTGCCGTTTTCACTGAACATGTGAGAGTAAGGGAGCCCGGGTTTACCTGAGACGGGACAAGTCAATTATACACGAGATCTCAGTGCTAAATGAACCTGCCGACATGGCAGGAAAAAGTATGAATGAGATTTGTGAAAAACAGACCTAGTGTTGTATGGGTATACAGGCAAAAACCTTCTAGCCGCTACAAGTAATTAACAATGATCTCTAAGCCCATTTGATCTCTTTTAGTCGAGAAGGATCATTAATGTCATCTAAAGAGATCTGTCATGTCCTATCCATGTGTAATGACCATACCTATACATTAGAATGTAACAGATAGCATAATGTATGAAACTATCAAAAGGAGCAAGAGCAACTACTGCCACCCACCTTCGTTTTCATGTTAGCTGTTCACAGAATGACTGAGCCTCCCTAAGGGTTCTCAACTCCAACTAGCAGGTCGAACACAACAAAGACAGCATTAACAATTACTCCATTTAAGAAGATAGTGAAACACCCCATGCTCCCATCTGTGAAAAGTGTGAGATAGAAACAAAATAGGATGAGATGTCATGTAATAAGTAATAACTACGCCCAGACTGGCCGTTAAAATAATGTTTATCCAAATCCACGAAATATGAAAAGTGAGTGTGTCTGAATTAACCTGAGATGTGATCGGCTAATTACCAAAATTAACTCAAGGCTTAAAATGACCCTGCCAACATGGCAGGTAACAGTATGATGGCTTTTTTTTTCCAGTGAAATATGGGTATAATAGAAAAAGAAGGGGGAACAAACTGCAAACCTCTTCTTCTTCTTTTTTTTTTAATGCAGTCGCATCACATGAGATCCTTTACCAGTTCTGCACCTGCTTCCCCCTTTCATGTGAAAACAACTAATACAGGCATTTGAAGAGCACCTTTAACAAATGTCAGTTATACATCCAGTCCCTTAATATATCCAACCTTCCCGCTGTGACTGACTGCTATCCATGCAAAACACCGTCCAATCAGAAGTGAGGAACACCTGATGTCATGCCTCTGCTAGGTGGGGCTATGAGAAACATGAGTACCCAGCACCATGCAAACACTTACAACGCTGATATGCCCTGACAGTGGGTAGCGTCACAGGCCCGACGCCCGGATGATGCGAGCTTCAACTTAACCTTTCCACCGAGCCTGAAATGAGGGTGACTCTGGGGTTTGCAATGAGCCACCAGACGGACGACTTGGAAGACGAGTGGCCAAAGGATAGACCGGAAGACACAAGGATTATCATGGAGCCTGACACTAGAACATGATCCGTCACGTGAGTGACGGAACTGAGGGCGTTTTTACAGGTCACCCCCTTCTACAAATTCAGGCTGGCCAATAGCCAGCCTTCTTACATATATGTATGTATGTGGCAGTGCGTGGCAATGATACGGTGTATAGTCACCCAGGACTCTCAGCCAGAAGGACTGAGCAGTTCCAGAAAACAAAGCTTTACCAGGAAAGAGCTGGCTTTGCAGTTCTTCCCAGGTTTTCTGGATTTGGCTTGGGATCCTGGAACCAGGAGAATTCAAATAGACTTGGGAGGGATGAAATTTCCATTCCTGGGTCCATGGTTTAATAGTGACCAGCACCCAATGATGGTGCTCCAGTGCACAGCACTTATAAAAAGAATGCTGGTTAATGTTCGGGGCTCCACCTGGGAGACAGGAGGAGTCTACCCGAGCAGCCGAGCAGGCCCGGCGGGATACAGGCCACGCTGTAGGACGTCCTGGCACTGGCAGCGTGGTCAGTGAAGACAGGGGAGTGGCAGTCTTGAGCTGGACCCTGGGGACACAGAGTTCAGGAGCACAGCTCACAGCACAGAGTGAGGAGATTCTGGAGGAGAGCTGCAGCAGGTCCAGGTAGGTACTGATTGTTCATTGTTGTATATGTGCAGAGTAGTGTCATTGTCTTGCACTGTCATTTTTTTTCCAACCAAAAAGCGGCGGCGCCGCGGGCAGCATGAGTAGCTGCGAGTGGTGGGCCTCCCCTTCTCTCTGGGCCCCCCCCCGCAAGTGATAAAATGCTTTAAAGTGTTATTAAACCCTCAGGTGTTGTTGCATATATGCACTGGCGGGACTACCAGGGTCGCAGCGGTCGCACTTGCGACCGGGACCTGGTGTTCCGCCAGTTCGGGGGGGCGCAGAGAGAAGAGAATGGCACAGTGAAAAATGCAGCTACAGAGCGGCCAGGAGGGGAGAGAGGGAGAGCAGACAGGTGTGATCAGAGCCGCCTCTCACACACAAAAAAAACCCTTTCAAACCGGTTTGGAAAAAGGGGTCAAAATCATGTTTTTTTTGGGGGGGGGCTTTAATGGTTTCTTGCACCGGGGCCCTGAGGTTTCTAGTTACGACTCTGGCAGAGGGTCTGCAAGTACAAAGCCAGGAGGCTGGATGTGAATGTATTTGTTTTGCCTAGAGATGCTGAAGAACCTCTGCGAGGGTAAATACATTGTTTTTCTGAACTTTCTGTCAATAAAAGTGGGCAAGGAGGCCTTTTAGGAAGATTTCAGCGAGTGGAAGCGAGTGGATGTATTTTATCATTTCTACTGTGACCTAAGCCAGTGTGCCTGTCTCATAGATACTTTGTACAGTAAAACATATTCTTTTTTTTTTGCTTCATCAGTTTTAGGGGTTTCTTGAGCATAACAGCAGCCAGCTGCCATAAAAGTGTAAAGGAGATACAAAATACTATGGAAGTAGTCTTAAAAGGTTTCTTTATTGCTCTTTCCAGAAAATAAATATTTATACAATGGTTGGCAGCTCTCTTGGTCACAGAGACACACAAGCCGCCCTAAAATAAAATATAGTGATATATTTAGGAGGCAAAGTGGATTAATGTCATATTTATTCATTTTGGAAAAGTTAGCATCTTTAGATAATATACTGTCATTGTTTAGAAAAAAAGCTTAATGTTCATTTACCGAATAAGTAAACATTTTTATAATAAAACTCATTTATCACAATTACCTAGCCATTACACATGCAAAGGCATTATAATTAGGATGAATTAGAAATTACTTCATATGCAGGTGTTTTACAATTGCTGTGCACTAAGGTTGTATAAAAATGACTGATCTGAGCAGAAAAAGTGGTTTAAATATCAATTACTTTTCCAATTAGCTATTTCATGATAGTTTTAAGTACTTGCTCTCATAAGAACTGTGCTTCTTCAGGCCTGGTTCACACCTAGGCGGCATTGTTTTTGCATGTGTTCAGCGTGCGGTTATTTGCATGGACATGAAGATGCGGGTTTTGACTGGCAGCTTAAGAAACATTGCAAGTCAATGGAGGAACGCAAGTACAAATGCGCAAAAATGTGCACAAAATGTGCAACATGCTTCTGCTGCGCGTTTTCTGGTGTTTCCATTGAAGCCTATGGGAGAAAAATTAGATTGAGACTGCCAAAAAACTCATGTACCTTTTTCTGCGTTTGGTGGGAACCAGGCCTTAGATCATGCATATACAGTGCATCTGCATTTATAAGGATCAAAACTTCAGATCCTGTTCATACCTCTCCAGTTTATAAGCTATTTGTATCTTATAGCTGTTTTGTAAAACAGGAAACAAGTGACATGTTAAAACTATGCCAATAAAATAGTTTTGGACTTTTTGCCTTTGTTCCACTTAAATGTAAGATCTAAGTTCAAAATTTCAGTCTGATTAAACATTTTATGAATGCTAAAAGAAAGGACTCTAGCTGCAGTTGTAGTCATTCTCAGTCCCATTTTAAATCTATGGGGTCTATTCACAAAACTGCCGTAGGCAGCCGAGTGAATAACCGACCCGAAGTGAAGTGAGCCGAATGCTGTTCGGCTATTCACTTCAGGCTTGTACGGCTGATTTCAGCTGTATATCGGCTGAAACCAGCCATACATCGGCTTACTTCGGGTGGCTTCGGGTTGGCTGAACAAGCTCAGCCTTGAGTTTGACTCAGTTTGACTCATCTGGATCGGCTGAGCCGAACCTCCGGCAGGCTACTCGCTGCTGTTCGGCCTATTCTCATAGATGCCGAACAGCAGTGAGTGAATAGCAGAATGCTGCCGAGCGGCATTCAGCTCAGATATTCTGCTCGGTACCTCTGTGGTACCGAGCAGAATAGAAATACAGTTTTAAAAAAGTAGAAACAAAATTGGAAAACGATTGAAAACAATTGAAATGATTGCAGATAGCAGAGGAAGCAATAGCTTCTTTGCTATCTGCAAGTTTTTTTTTTTTAGTATTCTGACAGCTGCTGCCGTCAGAATAAAAAAAATCAGCATAGGAATGCATAGCTAGATTCTTATTGGCTATTTCAATTTGCAATAACCAATAGCAAGCTGGCTATTGCACCCGCCCTCTGCTGCTCCCAGAGAGAGCGTCCGGGAGAGTAATGACAGATCAGCGTCCCTGGTAACCAGGGACGCTAATCTGTCTCTGCAAGTGGCCTGAGCCAGCCGTGGAATGACGGCTGGCTCCGCCAAGCTGGCAGTAGCAGGCTGTCAGCCAGCTTTGGCTTTCACCTCGGCCAACTTTGGGAGCAGAAGGATCAGCCAAAGCTACGGCTAGATCCTTTGGCAGTTTTGTGAATAGACCCCTATATAAATCTGGCCATACACTCTGCGATTATTGCTCGATTTCATTTGTGAAGTCCATGAACCCCCGTTCTATTTTCGCATGACTGCCCCATCACGCATAGTCCAATGTCAATTTCAAAAATCATTCGTTAGGAATACTAATTCGATCACCAGAACAGATTTTTGTTTGCGTATGTGCAGTGTTCAATGCCACTAATCCATTGATTTTTCGCTCAATTCGAAATATGTTTTCCAGCCTAACCGGTCGAGGAAATTTGGGCAGAAGTATGGTCATTAAAATCGTTGGGTTCCCATCAACTGATAGATTATCGTTCGAAAACCACGTTCGATTTCCAAACAAAAATCGAAGATTGTATGGGCACCTTTAAGGTTTTCTCTCTGGTTCCTGAAATCTACTTGGTTGAGTGAGATTTAAAGCACCTCTTTGAATACACAGGAGGCTGCGAATATTGCTCTCTATGCACTGACCTGTAGAAAGCAGAGTTTACCACAACTCAAGTATTGAAACATAAAGCTAGTATCACAGAGGAAGCCCAGTTATCAATTAGGATGGTAGATCCTATCAAAAGTCCCCAGGGATTAGTTGCTGCAGTGATTTCCACAGTTAACCATTTTTCTTACAAATGTTGCTTTTGCTGAATGCATTACTTGCGTAAATAGAAGCAATTTTAAAAAATGCTGGTGTTTTTGCAAATTGCATTGTTTCACTGTGCATCAAAGCTCTTGTCTGCACATGCAGTTTCTACTTATTGCAAATAGTGCAGTAATCTGCTAGATAATGTAAAATGCATAGTGAATGGCCAGCATACGTTTATATGGCTCTCTATTAGTTAGTCAGAGAGTAAAAGATATACAGCCACTTTGTTGTTGTCAGCTGAAAGGGCATTTTGAAGTTAAAAGATTGCAGGCCAGATTATAGTCAGAAGATGACAATTGATTGTTATTTAAGAAATTGCACTTTAAAATAACAAAAAAACACAAGGAATGTATCAGTAAGGATGAGATTTGGGTTCACTGCTACCATGGGTTCATATAATTTCTGTTGGCTGCAGATTTGAGATCTGGGCACATCTGTGTGCAGATTTGACCTGTAGACTTTTATTAAAACCATATTGCACTACATTGCCTTTAAACTATGGCCAGCAGGCCTAGATAGACCATTAAATGGGCTTTAGGATAAGCCAGTCCCTCCCTATTAGTGTCAGTCATTTGGAAGTTCTTGTGGGCATGGGGAAAATTGAAAAACTGCATAGGGAGAGAGTGGTGTCAGTTTGAAAACTGTACTTTAATCCCTTTTGCTAGCACCTTGGGTATTCAGCCACTTTACTGCCTTATTTCTTATTTTATGGCGTTTTTTTGTCTTTCATTTTGTTTTGTGGGTCACTTTTAGCTTTTGGCCTGTTCATAGCAAACTTTTTGCCACAAAGCTTCTCTGTTTCAGGGGTAGTATTTTGGGATCTCTATTTATTTTGAGGGTATATTCGTGTTTTTTTTATGTTGCTAAGTCTTTTATTTTTGGTTCACTAGTTATTTTTTCTGCAGGTTTACCTTTTAAAAAAGGGGGGCCTTTGTTTGAGGGGTAGTATTTAGAGGGTTTTATTTCTTTGGATTTTTTATTTAATTTGATAGTACCTTTTTAAGTTATGACCATCTGCTCTTTAACCTGTCTTTTTGTTAAAACTGTCCTGCTACTGGCCAATTTTAGACTGCCTCATAATTCGTAATGAGAGCTCAGGAATTGGGACTATTACCATTTGATGAAATAGCATGTTGCTGACACTATTTTAAAAAAGCTTTTTTTTTTCAAACTTAGATTAGAGTGCTGATATTACTGTAAGTCAGGCTAATGGTAAAAGAAAAACAATTTAATTCTACATCCAATGTCTGTGTACATTGTTGTGTGAAATTCACACTGTTTCGTAAAACCATGTACAGCATTGAGGCATCCCCCCAGCATGCAATTCAAAGAATTTGTGTTTTTTTTTATATTGCCCTCAAAACCACATGAAAAAGACCCTCGGCCCACTGAGAAGTATGTTTTAGAAAATTATTTTGCATCAACACATGTCCCCCATGGCAGTGCCCAGCTTCTTAAGGCTTTATTTTTATACTAGTTTGCCTATTAGCCTTGAAAATGGCCAGAATTTAGTATCAAGATTCACCCTTCATAAACTTTAATGGGATTTGCCTCTAAGTCCAGGTTAGATTAATTAAGAACAAGATTTGCTGAACCTTTGGTAAATGGAACCAGGGCAGAATTACTGATCACTTGTCATCAATAGGGATGAGCTTCGGGTACAGGTCAACTATGAGTTTGACCTGGAACTAAAGTAGTTTACAGTTCAGGAAAATGGATGCCGCTATAGCAACCAATTAACAATCATCCACTTTGTGGTCCTTTATTTGTGGTTAGGTGGCAGCAGGGGCTGACTGGCAACTTTTAGCCCAGGGGGCAAGTACAACCCAGAGGCCCATGGTGCAGCAATTGAGGTTTTATTTTTTTCTTTTATTTCATGTTTTCATATTTATTTTTTATGTCACTTAATATTTTAAAAAGGGTTTGAGGTTTAATGTTTTAGGACTGTGTTTTAAGTTTTTTATTTAAATATAATTTTGCTAGCATCTTTTATTTTTTTCGTGGTCACCAGCATGAACTTGTTCTTGACAAGCATCACCACATATTGGTGCTGTACAAATTGGCGCACCCAACCACCACATTGTGCATCAAATAACCAGATCCTCATCCTCCTACTGCCATAGCTGCTAATAAATTTATCATCTGTATTCATCATGTCAGGGAGCTCTATAGAGAGGAATAAAGGTTCTTCACATGCAGCTAGGGGGCTGAGCAAGTTCTGCATCAGTGGGACAAAGTGGTGGTCGGGTCACACCTTTGACAATCAGGGCATGTCTGCCTTTTCTTTCTGGCATGGAGTGTGCTATACAGCTAGGAGATTGTGGGGTGGATAACCAAGCATTCATTCTCCTCCCATGTTTGGAGCAGTACATTTTCATCATCAGCAGTAAATGCACCCTGTCTGTCTACAGCTAATCCTGCTGTTTCTCTGAAAACTGGCATAGGGAGTTCAGCTGAATTATTTCTGCACACCATCAGTAACCTGATGCAGGAGGATGCCCCAAGCCCTGCACCTTTGTGATGGTGTCAGCTCAGTCAGTCACCTCTACCCCCTTTTCTCCTTGCATTCGTTGAGAAACACAAGCCGCCCCCCACAAGTAACCAAAAGCCTATGCAACATCCAAGACAAAATGCTGCCACTCTGTTTTTTTATTCTGACAGACATCAATGGTTTGCTGAGAGGTGGCTGAGCCCACAACATCTTGCACAAGACAAGGTCATGTGTGATGAGGACTTCCTGCTGTCTTAGGGCAAGCAGAATCATTTTACAACTTACTACCTTCATATAAGGCAGAGACAGCAGCAGCCAGGAGATGAGTACAAGGAGGAGAAGGGGTTGGAGTGCCAGCAGAGAGAAGGACGAGGGTTGAGGTGCCAGCAGTGAGGAAGAGGAAATGGGACAGGCTTTCAGGGGTAAATTTTACATGTCGCAAACCCCCTTTGAGTTGTACATGAGTGGGGTTAAATTGTTCTAGACTCCATGAACTCAGGCTCCTCTGCTGCAGACAATTTAAGCTTATTCATGCTGAAGTGCCCATGCAAGCACCCCACTATTCAGGCCATGTAGAAGGGATTACCCTTTTGGATAATACAAGGGAAAAATGGCAGACCCAATGCAGCTATCCTGAAGGGAGCAGAAAATGTGCCACTTGTAAGAGATGCCATGGAAGAAACTTTTGGCCACCTTTCCAGAGAATAACAGAATCCCTTTTATGGCCAATATTCAGGTCACTGAAAGGACACTGCCTCAGCACTGCTTTTAAGTTTTTTTTTTACAAACCACAATAGACAGGACTGGCTGCTAGTAGCAGTCACAGACCACACCTAAACCACATAATCTCAGATTAGCTGGGGTCTAGGGTGAATGCAAACAGAGGACCCCATGGACCCTGTTATGGATTCCTAAGCTGGACGACTGGGCAGAACTTGCACAGCACACGATGAAGCTGGTGACTTGCCCTGAGGCCAGTGTGCTGTCAGAGAGGGCAATCAGTGCAGCAGGTGGTTTTGTGACCGAAAGAGACCTCTTACACAGTTTTTCAGCTAACCTTTATCAAATGAAGCAGTCCGGGATTGCCAATATGTACAAAAAAACCCTGCAGCAGATGCTAACGGCTACACTTTTGCTTGGAATATGGCTCCCAAAAAGCAGCTCCTTTCACCACTTCCGGCCTGCCAACATTACCATCTCCTGCCACCACTGCTGGCCTAACAGTATTACCAGCTCCTTCCACCACTGGTGGCCTGCCACCCTTACCATTTTCTATCATCGCTGCTGGCCTGCAACCACTACCATCTTGTACTGCCTCTACTGCTCTATTCTGGTGCTCTGGTACTGTACAGGGGCCAAATTTTTTTTTCATGGCTAGACTTTGAAAACTAGCTGCAATTTTTTTAATTTTTTCAGCAGGGTCAATCTTGCATTGTACCTCAAATTTTACAGCCTGTTCTGGTGATGCAGCACTGTAAAGGTTTCACACATAATATTTCTGCAGCTGGCCCTCGGCTGGCAAGTTGATAGTGTTTGCATGGTAAATAATGTGCTGTGTCTGCTAGTGTGCTACAGCAATTAAAATATTTGTGCCTATTGTCTCTTTATAAAAGTTCATCCTAGTTGTGACTCCTTGATTAAAACATTTATGGTCTCTCCCTCTCCAAGTGGTCCACTCCTAGTGTTTAATTACTGTGTATGGAGTCTGTACAATATTTCTTAATTTCTTCTGTGAAATATATGCATTTTAATGTGATTTGTTTTAATGAAAAGCTGCATGTTGTCTGTCCTTTTCAAAATGTGGACTACTCCTAGTGTTTAATTATGGTCTATGGAGTCAATACAATATATCTGGCTGTTTGTCAAATAATACAAATACAAATACAGGTGAAACTCGAATAATTAGAATATCGTGCAAAAGTAATTGCAGTAAGTTCTGAAAAAGGGGCCCAAACCAAGTACTGAGTACATATGCATGCTTGGACTTTTCAGAGGTCCGATATTGTTCTATGTACAATCCTTGTTTTATTGATTGCATGTAATAATCTACTTTTTTGAGGTTGTGGATTTGGGGTTCTTGGGGTTTTCATGAGCTGTAAGCCATAATCATCACAATGATGACAAATCACGGCTTGAATTATCTTGCTTTGCATGTAATGAGTCTATCTCATATATTAGTTTCACCTTTTAAGTTGCATTAGTGAAATAAATGAACTTTGCACTATATTCTAATTATTCGAGTTTCACCTGTAATACATTTTTACTTAATGATAAAAAACTTTCTCATCTCTCACTTGCATTGTAGCCTAATCAAGCTGCTTACATACTCTCCAGCCATTTTAGAGACAATAGCCAAGTGTGTGGCTATTGTCTCTAAAATATGGCACTTAGTATTTGAGGTTGAATACTGGCACTGTACTTTTTATTCCAGGATGAAAACGTCCTCACCACTGGAATGTGGGGTTGTGGTTTTGAAGTGCTTTCCCAACCCTTCTATATTTAAATTGTGTTGTGACCGTAGTGTTCACTTCAATCTGGTGAGTACCCATTAATTGGGGGGTTGCTGGACTAAAAAGAGAAGGGGATCAGCAAAGACCTTTTTTCTTTTCCTCTTGTTGCCTACAAATCCGCTCATTGAACACTATTTCTTCTCACTGACATTTCCATCCTGAGATCGCTACTTAGTATCAGTTTTAAACTGACACAGATTGCTGATTGTTACATTGTGGTTTATATGTGTCTTATTGGTCATCATTTTCCATTCTAGATGTCTGCATAATATTATCATCAACTGAATTAGGTTGGAACTGAACACCTTTTGGTTATATACTGATTTATTTAATCACATCTTTTACTCACATTCACTGCTAGATCGTTACCAATGAATATATGACATATTCGTTTTTCTTTTTAGATGTTGTTTTCTTTCATTCATTTATTTATGGTTTGACTCTGTTATATAACTATTTTGTAACACCATAAGATTTCTCACTAATTATCAATTCACTATTGAATACATTTTTGTCACATTGTGATCCTATTCACAGTATGGCCTTTTAAGTCATTATATTTCCGAATCCCATTTTTTCACAAAGGATTTTGCACAAATATTGGTTTTATTAGGTTTGTTTAATATAAACATTTTCAACACAATATATTTATTAATATTACTCACTAATATACTCGCCATTAATATCACTTACATTCACTACATTTTATAACGACTACTATGGCACATTAGTCCTTCACCTCTAGCGCTGTGTCTTTTTTAATTATTTTCAGGGACCTATCCTCCCCTTTTTCATAGCAGCTTTAGGTTATATTGTTCCTAATTAGCTCCAGGAGCGCAGATCTTTAATATATTTGTTTAAATGTTATACTCAACATTGCATTACATTTCCCCCATGCCAGTGCCCAGCTTCCCGTTCCCTTTGACAATCCCTTTCCTATTACAGTTCATATTAATTGGTATTTTTGTCCCTAAATAGTGATGCCTATTCAGGAAGTGGACATTCTAAATACATTTTCCCTAGAATATAGCAATAAGATTCTTCTTGGAGGACATATTACTTCAGCCTGCTAAGTAATATATAGAGAATTGTAGTGTATGCTTCCCAAAAGACTATATGAAGGCTTGTAATCTGAAAACTACCTCACAAGCAAAATCTATTCTGCTATCTTCTGTGTATTCCTTTTGCTCTCTGTCAAATGTCATTACTGCAAGCTGTTATTTGGGCTTTCTATCTATCTAGGGTGTATGTGATCTTAGTGAATTCAAAGTTCATTTTCTTCTTTCATCCAGTCCCCAAGGTTGAAGTGAAAGTGAAATGGCTCTGAGCAGCAGCAATTTCTCCTACAATACAGTTATCTATCACTGTCATTTCTTGCCTACATTTACATTATAAATATCACCAGTCACCAGCATTTCAAGTAATGTATATTTGACTCTTGTTTACAGAATACATACAGTCATTTTTAAATCCATTCAAGAATGTCAATAAATAAAGTTTATTTTTTCCATAAGTTCATAATGTTGTCTAAGAACACTGAGAACTTGTCAGACTTATAAATGATACAGGGTTAGTCAAAGAAAAAAATGACTGTGATGATTTTTGAGTGGTCAGGACTACCTACAGTTGATACTTCAAATAATTAAAAAAAAAAAGAGTATGAATTAAGTAAGGGCTACCAAAGATTTACATACAGGACACTAATAAAAAAAGGTGGTTGCCATTGCTGACCGCTGCTTCTAAAGATGCTAATTGCCTTACTGGCAAGCTGATCTAATAGCTTCCGAACTTTTTGTGTCACTATTCTAACAGTAACTATCATTTTCATAGGGAATGAGATTAGCAAACACAAGCTGGCATGGTTTTCTAAATATATGTTCAATTTAATTACAAAACAATATTATAGAACTTTGGAGATTAAAGGTTTACCAGTTTGCTTTATTTATCCTAAAGGATAAATAAAATATTTACATAATTTTACATGTGCTCTCCAACTGTTATAAAAAGTGTTTCCAGCTATATTTCATTAGATTAGTGTCTCTAATTTATCTACCACTGAAATGTCATGAAATATTTACAAGGCAATTTAATCTGATGGCGTGGCACCATATCACATTTCCATACAAGCATTTGTTATGCTCATCCTTATTGTGAATCATTATCAGTGCCTAAAGCAGAAAAATGGGACAGTGGTGCCCATGCTTGGAGACTTGCTGCTCTTAAGAGTCAAAAGGTATAACAAAATACAAGTGTCTTCATGAGTATGGACTGTGCTCAAGTACCTGAGGGAATTTTTTTGTATTCGAAAAGATCCTGGCAGGAAAGAATAGAACAACTGCCACTGTTGTGGCAAAATGGAGATGGTAATTGAAATTCTGATACTGATGGCCTGCCAGTGGTCTAGCCTCATAGACTATCTTCCATTTATATAGTGCATTAAATACAAACTGTTATTGCATGCCATATATGGTCATTATTATTATGTATCTCCAACTCATTTGAACACATTCAGTGCAGTCACAGACTGCAGTGAACATTTTGGATAAAGTTGGGATTTAAAGTGTGACTAAAGCCATTTTTTGAAAGAGTAGAGAAAAATTAGAATATTTGTTAAGTTTTATTTCTGTCTGTGTCACAACTGGGAAGATTCACCCTTTCTATCTGTCATGGTAACTACCCAGATAGCAAGGATAACTTGCCACAAACTTGTGGCATGGTTAAATTGTAATTCTTGATAACTTGCTGCAGACATTCCTGGCAAGTTGTAGACTTGCAGAACACTTGCAGCACAAGGTCTAGTTGACACGTTTTTAATTTGTAGCAAATTTGCTTGGCAGGTCTACAGCAAGAGTCCTGCAGGTCTTAGGGCTCAGTCACACTAGATGCTGTGCGTTCTGGCCCGATTTTGGCTGGAACACACTGCCTCGCATTGCGGCCGGCTCACTTTTTAGTATAGCGCCGTAGCCACGCCCTCCGGTCCTGTGTGGTGCAATCAAAATAGTGCTTGTAGCATTTTGATCGCACTGCACAGGTTCGGACCACAGGCACAATGTGCCTTGCAATCCCGTGCGGCGGATCGCATTGCGGCCGGAGGGCGTGGCTACAGCGCTATTCACTTGAATGGCCCGTCACGCCCCCTCCTACCCACTAAAAAGTGAGCCGGCCGCAATGTGAGGCAGTGCGTTCCGGCCAAAATCGGGCCGGAACGCACTGCATCTAGTGTGACTGAGCCCTTAGCAAAGCTCTGCAAGCGTACAGCACTTTTGCAAAGCAGGTTGATCTGGAGACTTGCAATGCAGACTTGCTGTAATTGTGAATCAAAATTGTGAACCTTGGCAAGTCTGCAATAGTTTAGCAAGTAATTTTCAAACTTGCAGCTCAATTGCTTGCT
Source organism: Nanorana parkeri (assembly GCF_000935625.1). Lineage (NCBI taxonomy): Eukaryota > Metazoa > Chordata > Amphibia > Anura > Dicroglossidae > Nanorana > Nanorana parkeri. The sequence goes on from NW_017306729.1 coordinate 329,756, forward strand.
CTCTGGGTACTGTCATCAATACTGAAATGTAAAGTTGTCACTGGAAAAAGGAATAGAGGAAACATCTTTCAATGGGGGCACTTGTTCCAATGACAACTGTCTAAGAAAGAATTTCCCTTCCTGTTGTGTCTCTGATGGAAAGTAAGTAATCTCCCCAATGTGATAGGCAGAAAAAATGGCTGGGAATTTAAACGTTTCCCTACTCTACCAAAAAAGAAAAAAGGAAGTTTGCTAATCCTACCCCAAAGAAGCTCCTGTACTTCTTTGGGCGAAGGGCGTTTTTCAGCACGTTCCGACACGCTAAAATACGCCCAAGTGAGAACCATGCCCATAGGAAATAATAGGATTTTACTTGCTGGGCGTTTTACAGTGCGTCGATCAGCGATGTAAAATGCCCAGGTGTGAACCCGGCCTTAATGGCTCTAAAATTATTGCTCTCACTCCGACGTTTGCGGCGATATGCAGCACGTAGGCGCACCTTAGATGCCTCAACTCGATTCTACAACCTCATGTGAAAAAACTACCAGCATATGTCTGAGATACCAGCGACTTCCTGGAGAAGCTTGAGAAATTCACGAATGTCCATGAAGATTGGCACCTTGCCACCATGGATATATCTTCCCTGGACACTTGCATTCCCAACGAAGCAGGCTTGACAGCAGTATCTCACTTCCTACAGTCTGACACACATGCTACGATGCCCACGGAATATGTTTTATCATGCCTGCAATTTATTCTGGGACACAATTTTTTCTTATTCGAGAACCAGATGCACCTTCAGATTAAGGGGACTGCTATGGGCAGCTCCACTGCACCGTCCTTCGCCAATTTATTTATGGGTTATCTGGAGGAACTGTATGTATATCCCTCTCAATTATTTTCTATGTATGTCAAATGCTGGGTACGATACATAGATGACATTTTTGTCATTTGCCAGGGAGATTATGTGCTCTTCAAGAGTTTTGTTGAGTTTTTGAATTCAGTCTTCTCAGGTATTGTTTTTAATCCAGAATTCGATCACTGCTCCATTACATTTCTAGATGTCCGCATTTCCATCAAGCAAGGACGATTGCACACTGATCTATTCAGCAAACCGACGGATCGGAATACGATCCTGCACTATCAGAGTTCGCACCCTAGGCATTTACTAAACAACTTACCAATCTCGCAGTTCATGCGTGTGCTTCGGATCTGTTCTGATTGGGACACATCGCAAGCACAATTAAAGTTGATGTACTCGAAATGTATACAAAGAGGGTACCCCAATTCAGTACTTGATCAAGCCCTGGAACGGGCTCTTAAAAAAGTCACCACAGATACCCCTAGAGAAAGGGTGGCCGAGAACAGACTCCCTTTTATTCAGAAGTTTAATGGTGCAGCACATCTGGCTCGCAGATCGTTGAATAGAAATGTAAACATCCTACAGGCCGACAAACAACTAACAGCACAAATAAAAACTCCCCCTCTACATGTATACCGTAGAAGTAAAACAGTCAAGGATTATCTTGTCCAAGCAGACCCTAGGCCAAAATATTCTAAAGCACCCATTAGGATTTCCCAGCGTACTGGATGCTTTAGATGTCAGAAATGCAACACCTGCAACTCACTCTTGACAGGGGATACCTTTACACACCCGCATAGCGGCAGGAGATTTTCCATTAAAAATGATATGAACTGCGATACCGAGTCATGCATATACCTACTTAAATGTCCATGTGGTCTGCTATACATCGGTAAAACTCTGGGGCCCTTTAAACGACGGCTCCAGAAGCACCGGAGTGACATCAGAATAGCAATTAAGGCTACCAAAGGGGAAACTTTGGACCTTAATAAACCGGTAGCTGTTCATTTCTCAAATTATAAACATCAAAACACATGAGTTGAGAGGCATGGTCATTGACCGTGTCAACCCCCCATTCAGGGGGGGCGACCATGATAAAATGCTACTACAGCGGGAGGCATATTGGATTCACACGCTTGAAACAATAGTACCAAGGGGTCTCAACACCAGTCTTGGCCTGTCATGCTTTCTACTGGAGCTCTGAAAATATCCTTGGTATGAATATGAATAATTGTTCATCCTCTGTTATTATGTACATATCATTTTTCTATGTGAATAGATATAGGAAGATATGATTTCGGTCACGTTTCCATGGGTGATATCTTTCATACTATGGTTGTTTCCTTATAAATGCCACAATGGGTTTTTCCTGACCAATCATGACCACTCCCCATGACCATCATTAGGCCTTGGTCCTACCAGGGAATGCTGAATGTATCATGAGTTTCTCCGGTTTTTATAGGTTGAAATACGTTTTTTCCTCGAGCGAGGCATCTCCGGTATATCTCCTAGTCATATGATCAATTCATCAACATATGAATTGATTGCTCATGCGAATACCCGGTTGACTCTGATGTATCAAGGCGTATGGTTCCAAATTCTATTATTGATGATGACAGTGCACATGACACAACATGCTAGTTTCAAGAATTTTTAAATACCAAGCATGCTGTAATGCTAATCATACAAACGCATGGAGCGTGGTAGTCACAGACTTACCATTCAAACAAGCGATATGTTCCTCTGAATTTTTCTTTGAATGAGACTTTATGTCTACGGACTTACTATTGTCGTATTTTCCAAGTTTTTTTTCATATAAACAGAGAAACGTCCTCAGCTTGGTGTGTTGGATGGTCGGCCTGTGACCCAATCTGTGCTCCATGCGATCCATTATGTATGGAAGATTGATGCTAGGGTATATCGCTAGTTTTTTCTCCTTTTAGGCAAACATATATTAAGTATTTTTCTTTCTTTGGTGTGTTAGATGGTCGGCCTGTGACCCAATCTGTGCTCCATTATGTATGGAAGATTGATGATAGGGTATATCGCTAGTTTTCCTTTTAGGCAAACATATATTAAGTATTTTTCTTTCCAGACGAATGTATGCACGTTATATCACATATATTGTAATTTATTGTCTTTTATAATCTCTCACTTTCATGCTATCAAAATTAGCGCGAACATGATGTCATGGGGTCAATGTGGAGGTTGATGATTGGCCATTCTGATTAGGGTTGGGGCTATATATCAGCTGTGTTTATGTGCACTTACACTGTATGTTTTACCTGATGAAGGGGATCCTTTGTGACCCCGAAACGTTCATTGTTTTTTACCACGATGCACGTCAATAAATAGACGTATTTTGCTAATTTGGAGTGCCGGTGTCTCTGCTTTAGCTCACGTAGGGGCACCTGACACATATATGCGTTTGTATGTGGGGGGGCGGGGACTTAAAAAAAATGTTTAAAAAAATTAATGTTATGCTTCTTTATTTTTTTTTTATGAATATTTCATTTTTGTATTACTTTTTTTTTCACACAAGCACAGTTTATTAAAAGGGCAAACACAAATATATAATTCCCTCCACAGGGTAGTCCTCCCCTAACCCCGACCTTCCTAACCTCTTGCTACAATGTAAAGTAGTGAGTGTACAGCTTGTATATCAGCGTACATTTGCTGGCCCTTCATCACCAAGATGGCCGCCGGCAGGTATCAGAATACTGCCGCATATGGTGATGTCACAATTAGCCATTTCACTGCCCGGCGTCATGTGACTTGTTAGTGTTACAAGGTCTCAGGTGTGAATGGGGAGCAGGTGTGGTAAGTTTGGTGTTATCGCTCTCACTCTCTCATACTGGTCACTGGAAGTTCAACATGGCACCTCATGGCAAAGAACTCTCTGAGGATCTGAAAAAAAGAAGTGTTGCTCTACATAAAGATGGCCTAGGCTATAAGAAGATTGCCAAGACCCTGAAACTGAGCTGCAGCACGGTGGCCAAGACTATACAGCTGTTTAACAGGACAGGTTCCTCTCAGAACATGCCTCACCATGGTCGACCAAAGAAGTTGAGTGCACGTGCTCAGCGTCATATCCAGAGGTTCACTTTGGGAAATAGACGTATGAGTGCTGCCAGCATTGCTGCAGAGGTTGAAGGGGTGGGGGGGTCAGCCTGTCAGTGCTCACACCATACGCCGCAAACTCCATCAAATTGGTCTGCCTGGCTGTCGTCCCAGAAGGAAGCCTCTTCTAAAGATGATGCACAAGAAAGCCCGTAAATAGTTTGCTGGAGACAAGAAGACTAAGGACATGGATTACTGGAACCATTTCCTGTGGTCTGATGAGACCAAGATAAACTTATTTGGTTCAGATGGTGTCAAGCGTGTGTGGCGGTACCCAGGTAATTAGTACAAAGAAAAGTGTGTCTTGCCTACAGTCAAGCATGGTGGTGGCAGTGTCATTGTCTGGGGCTGCATGAGTGCTGCTGGCACTGGGGAGCTACAGTTAATTGAGGGAACCATGAATGCCAACACACTGAAGCAGAGCATGATCCCCTCCCTTCGAAGACTGGGCCGCTGTAACGCTCCTAATTCAACGGCTAGGATCTCAACTGCTGAGTCTTATATCATTAACCCTTTCACACCTGGGTATGAAAAGGTTTTAGGTTATTCAGTAAGTATTCCAGGCGGTTCTCTCAGACTTAGTTCGGAGAGTTAGGAATTATTCACATCATACACCTCTCCCTATCCACAGGCTACAGTAATTATTATTGGACAATCTCAGAGTGGAATCAGTATTACAGTATTTCAGTAGAGTATACAACCGTGTAATCCACCAGGCAACAAATGAAGTATACAGGCAGCAGGTGAATGGCATATACCGGCAGGGTTTTTAAGCAAGCATCAAGTGAAATATTATTCGGCAGTTCAATGGAATATACCAGCTATGTCAGGCAAGTGTTAGTGAAGCAGTACATGCAGCAGTATGAGGGTTATTTCAGCACAATAGAGTGAGCAAGCGAGGGCAGAATTGCAATCAGCAGTACAATGGAAATATTCCAGCACCTGGAATATTACAGGAATAGACTGTTTGTTCATAGATTTGTATTTAGCAGTTAAGTTGGTGGTTGTGAGCCAGAGGCTGCTGATACTTGCGGTTTGAGGAGGGACCCCAGCAGGGTCAAAGATGTCTTGGTGGGGTAAATGAGTAGAGCGGTTCCGGTCTCCTGGTTCCTCAGGCTCAGGTGGATAAAGTTAGCATGGCGTACACTGTAACATTAGTGGAACGCCGTGCTAAGCTTCACTTCCGCATTTATCGTAGCAGTCGGGTTAGGTGGGCGGAGCCAAGTGACGGCCGCTGTGGACGTTGCGTTCCACTCTGGAACGCAAGGACTTAATGCCGACAAGACCTAGCCGGCTACGCCGTATGCATATGTTACAGCCGCAGGGCAGTATTCCAACATGATAACGACCCCAAACACACCTCCAAGACGACCACTGCCTTACTAAAGAAGATGAGGTTAAAGGTGATGGACTAGTCAAGCATGTCTCCAGACCTAAACCCTATTGAGCATCTGTGGGGCATCCTCAAACGGAAGGTGGAGGAGCGTAAGGTCTTTAATATCCACCAGCTCCGTGGTGTCGTCATGGAGGAGTGAAAGAGGACTCCAGTGGCAACCTGTGAAGATCTGGTGAACTCCATGCCCAAGAGATATCAACCCAAATAAATCTTTAGCCTCACTTTAAGATTTGCTAAGCAGATTGATTGCTGAGAAATACCAAAATATTTCCTGTGTATAATGTACTGTGAAAAATATGAAGTGTCAAAACATGATTGTTTAGTTCTGTTTCAAAACAGTTTGCTTATTGTAATAATGACACACAATTTTTCAAACGTTGCTTGCCAGGCTTGATACTGCCAACACTAATATAGCTGTACATGTTCTAATTTGTTTTCTCTGTCCAGAAGTCATTCATATATAAAAACAAGACTGTTGCTGGAGATATGTTAAAGTGATCCAAATTAGATATCTTTAAACAAACACAACCAACATTTTTTCCCCCCATAACATATGGAATTAACATCAGATCCTTCACAAGTGTGAGCTACAGTGGAATTTGTAAAGCTTTCTATAGTTTTAAACAAATTGGTTATTTGCAAATGTTTGATTCTTCTGAAAATATGCATGCAGATTTTTCAACTCAGTGGGAATCATACATTTCAATCAATCATAATTACCTAGATTCCTATATTTGCATGACTTTCTATAGATCGAATGGAAAACTGCATGCAAATATTCAGGAGAATCATCAACTGCTGTTTGCATATGCCGCTAATTCAATCATTAACACTCGTGGAGATATACATTAATGTGATTAAAAAAGGTGTAGTAAATAGCCTTAGCATCATAGAATATATAAATAGGTGCAGTGGGCTAAGGATCATGTCCAATACGCTGTATAGGGTGCAAGGATGCCGGGGTACATACCATCACTTCAGCAGAGGAGGGAGCGCTGTCAGAGCCAGTCAGCTCTGGGTGAGGTTTGGGTGAGTGCCCTAGGCAAAAACGAGCAGGTAACTGTTTGCTTTGTGGAGGTAGCCCCCACTGCAAGGGTTAATAAACATTTTAACTAGAGTTGTTCTTTTAAAGCAAAACTCCTGCCAAAACAATTTGCATAAAGCAAAGTAGGTTAGAGTTTGTATCAGTTTACCTATTGAGGAAATGTTTCCTTACTTCTTGTCAGGACAGGAAGTGATTGGAAATGTTTCCATAGAGGACACAAATAAAAACACATTTTAAATTGAATGAGAATGGGTTAATACTGGGTTAGAGGCATCCTGTCTCAGAGACATTCCATTTCTGTATGGATATCACTAGAACAGAAAGTCAGGACAAATCTGCCCAATAATGTCAGAGACAGAAATTCTGTTTTTATCATCCAATAGAGGTTAACTAGTGTGAATATGTGTAATCTGGCTAATTGATATGCAGCTATCACTGTCCTAAGGGTCTCCACAGTATCCTTGGCTTAACAGTGAACACAGTAGATGTAGGAATTGAAGCACCAATTCAATTAGTCCAGATCCAACTTTATTTCACTAGGGTCAGGGGACAATTGCGTAGAATAGCCAACACATTTTGAGGGTCCAAAAACACCCTCTTCATCAAGGCTAAGGTGAAATACAAAATAATATTGTGACTATGTATAAAACATGATTACAATAAGATAAAATCTTGCTTAGTACATCTAAAATGTGGCGCAATAATAAAACACAGATTCAGTACCTAGTATTGTGTATATACATTTACAGTATAACGTGTAAAACCATAAAAGCATTATACTTAAATCATCATAAAGTAGCAATAAATCTCTAAGAATAACAATGTTGAAAAGGTTAACAGGTTTAAATATATCCATCAACGTGTGAGTAAAATGTAAAGGTGCAGTTACACAAAAAAAGGGGGGACCATACAAAACCCCTGTAGAGAATGCTCTGAAACTGGATCTGAACCAGAGACACAAACGCTGCAAGGCAGATATGCTAACCACCAAGCTACTGCTCCAGCCTGTACAAACTGTTTAAATGAATATACACGTACGATACAAAGCTATGATCCTGACACTAAGACATCCAATAAAGGTTGACCTCTAAATACTGTTCTTTATGAATAATAAGAGCAAAATTCTCATGTTGTACTGGAGGGGTAAAGTGCATGAATGTAGCAAGTTATGGAGGCAATAAATACCATAGTGAGATAAATTATGTATGTGGACCACAATCTCTGCAGCTTGAAATTTTTCTGTGAATTTAAAAATTCAAATTGGAAAATTGTGCTGAAACATGGTAAACTGAAGCTGAGAGGCTTTACATATTTAGCTCATGGAGCAATGTTTTCTATATTAAGATACATTCACAAATCCCTACAGGACAGCACAGTGAATTGGTTAACACATCTGCCTTTCGGAGTTCATATCCACGGTTTGAAGAAAGATTCAGCCAGGGAAGATCTTTTTAATAGGATCCTCCCACTCCCATGCTTGTGGCATGATTGGCCCCTGTCTAAATTGATTCTAGCAAATGGGGTAGATACAAATTGTTTTTATTTTTACTGCAACCTGCACAATATAGTCACCTATAACTTTCATCTACCTCTTTTTATTTTTTTTTATTTTTTTTCTCCTTTATACAATCATATAACTCCCCCACTTAACTGCATTTGAGTGCTTCCTCTATACAGCTAATGCAAACTCTTTCAACCCTCTATTGTGCTTTCCACATACCCACCACTCCCCCTTCCTTAACACACAGCTCATTCCTCCAACTCCTCCTAGTTATACCAAGGCATAGAAATAAAGCACTGCTCCTCCATGGTTTTAGAAAGAGAAAATCAGCCTGGTGCTAGCTGGCAGGTGTGCTTGCCCCAACAAAACAGGTATACTGTATATTGTAAATGAAAAATTTGTTCCACGCTGAATCCGTTTATTGACAATTTGTCAGGGACAAATTTGCCCGAGGTAACATTTTAAGGGCTTGTTGACACAATGTCCGGATTTTGTCCAGACCAGAACAGTTAGCTCCTGCACAAAAAACACATCACAATGTATCCCTATGTGTTTTCTGGGCTCCAGTTCACACCAGCACAGTGCTTTTCATTCCAGACCGAAAAAATACTGCATGTCACATTTTGTCCGGTCCACGCAGAAACACGTACAAATACGTAAAAAACGCACTGAAAATGCACTGCAGTTAACTGGAAAAAAGTATATTTTTGCTCCACTTTGGATGATCTCATCACCGTTGGACTTCCTGTTTGTGGTAGAGCAGCAGAAGGGAACACTGTACAGTTAACCAACATGTCCCAGGACACTGAGCGTTTTGTGGGTTTGGTGGAGCATGTTCACCAGCTTTATGACCCTCCGCATCCCCAATATAAAAGAATGTGCACCAGAAAAATGATAAATGGAGAGAAATTGCCTCAATGCTCCATGAGGATTTTGCTTTATTCACTAGTATGCAAAAGCATGACTCCGGTGAGTAATTTCACATATCTTGTATGTTGCCTTACTGTATGCTGGTCATGTTATACAAATAAAGTAGTACATATTTGGGGGTTATTATTCTGTAAGAAAATGTCCCATTCTTTGCAATGTATAGTGCTCTTTTGTCCCCTATCTATATATGACACCCCCACACTCCCCCTACCTCTTTGCTCACCCCAGCTGACTGCTACTGCCTGTGTGCAAGACTGTCCAACATACAGTACCCAAAACATGCAGTTGCAGCCACAACTGGGGGGGGAGGAAGGAATCTCCAAGCAGCATTAGAAAATAGACCTTGTCTATTGCCTGGTCTCATAAGGACATAAGCACAACGTGCTGCACAGATTTGAGCCAATTTCCACCCACCCCCCTCCCCAATGTAGCCGCTTCCCCAAAACAAAGACCAAACAAAACATTCAGATAGAAAAACGGTTTTTATTTTTACATTTTAAAGACAGAATAACTTGTGCACATGTCATAAACTGTGTTACCTAACCAGATTAGAACAAGGAAAGCATGGGGTGTAAGCAAGCTGTGTTTTTCATAAATGCATGGCAAATTGTTTCTGCCAGGAAAGCTCACCAGCAGGGGTCAGGAAATATCCGGCCAGTTCATCTCTCATATTCAGGGCATTAGTGCTTCCCCTCTCAACACTCCATACTGCCTGTTCTAGGGAATGTTGTAAGGAGTCGTCAAAATTGTACCCATCTCTCTTCCGGACATAATTGTGCAGAACACATGTCGCCTTAATAACATTAGTTGCATTCTCGGGGGTCAATTGCTAGGCTGTGTGCAATATACGCCACTTATTAGCCCGTATCCCAAATGTGCATTCCACCATTTTCCGTGCACATGACAATCGATAGATAAACATGCGCTTAGTGTGACTAAGTCCCCCTTGTGGGTAGAGCCGCATGATATGTCTGCCTGTCCCAAAAGCCTCATCACTGACGAAAACAAAAGAATATGCAGGCTGGGTGGTTCCTGGCCATGGTCTGTCCCTGGGGAGATTGAGTCTGTTGGTCTGTAATAGCTGACCTAACTTGGAATTCTTAAAAATGGCCGAATCACTACTACTCCCATATGAGCCAATCTTGGCATAAATTAAGCGATAATCAACATCTGCCATTGCCAGTATGTCAATGAGAAATATTTTGTAGGTGATATTGGCCTACAGTAACCAATGTCCATATGCTGTAGGTCAGGTGTCAACATCAGAAGGAGTGAGCCAAAGATAAAAAATAAAAGGTTAGGTGTGGGAAGTGATGACAACTCCTAAATACATTACACAATGGAGACTAGACAATGTCATCTACCAAGCATTGCACGATGTTAGCAACACATAAATGTGTTAGAAAAGACACAAACTACCAACATTTGGAACATGCCAATTACCTTTCCATAGACATACGAGTAAAGGAAAACATTTTATCTGGGTGAGCTCGCAAATCCTCATATAAACTCCAAAACTGACCCTTGGAGTCCCTGAGCCTCAAGATCAGGTGTACCCAATAACGACGTCTCCTATGAATCGTTGTCTGAAGATTGCTGTAGCCAGCACCAACACCATGCCTACAAACATGGGATACATGTCTGATCACCAGCTTTGCATACACAAACAAAGGAAGTCAGTAGCAACAATCTGCGTACTGACAGCCCCCCCCCCCCCAAAAAAAAGATCTGCTCCAGATCTGGACTAGAAAATGGTGTGAACAAGCCCTAACTGTGTAGCACTGTTACCATGATCTTAACTCTGCTGCATCGCTGTGCACCACTGCTACTGTGATTCACATATCGCAGCAGCAGTGGTGCAGAAGAGTGTAGATCGCAGCAACAGTGCTATACAGTAAAAATGTTACCTTGGGCAGGACTCAGGGGCCCTGAAAAATGTTCAATATACTGATAGCATGCAACAGAGTGCGGCTGGATTTTTCCTTTACTATATGCCTCTAATTATAGCACACAATTTGCTTATCCCATCCTATTTTGGACTTTGTATTTTGAACTACTTATACTTTTAATAAAAAAAATCAACATCACAATGTATTTATTTCACAGAAAAATCCAGCAAATAATTGTACTGAATCTGTATATAGTATTTAAACACTTTTACTAATTTTGAATAGCTTTACAAAAAATGAACTTAATGATATATTTAATCAGAAAAAAGCCAGCAAAATATTGCAGTAACTCAGTAAACAGTATTTAAGCACTTTCATGAGGCTGCATTTTGAACAGGAGAGATACCAGACAGCTAATATTAATATAAGAGTATGTTATTTATTTAAAAAACCCAGCAAAGTATATTACCCACTCAAAATCACGTTAAGACAACCAGAAAGTTAGCAGCCAGTACAGTGCTCTTACGAGTAAGTGCAGATTACTCTGTAAAATCTCTGCCATGGATGCACCCCCTATTCAAATATAAAGATGTTAAAGTGAAGATGTTAGACACATAATGAAAAAAATTAAAACATTGTATATAAACTCATAAAATAAAAAATATAACTTGTAATGGCACAGAAATCATTACAGTTTCTGTTTAAGACTATATCCTACTTTGACAGTCAATAAATTATTAAGTTATGTACTGTAAAGCAAATTATATGAACACAAAATTGTAATTAAAAATACAACAATCACTACATGACATCCAATCTACATTTTGTTAAACTTTTTGCATAGTTGCAGTTAATGTATATATTTAATAGTCAGAACAAAATACTACCCATGTAACTTGTCCCATATTCAGCTGTAAGCAGAAGCTGATATTCTAAAACTAATGACTATGGTTTAATAAAGATGCAGTCTAACATCAGATCATTAGATAATTCTACTTTAGATCTTAAAAGTTACTGTTCTGAATCACTTAAAGTGGACCATTACCCAACCTGGTGGTTCTTGTACATATTTGATAATAGAGACTCATCCTCCAACTAACCTCAAAGATTCTGGGCTGTGGGGCCCTGTTTAGTCCATTTTGCATATTCTACCATTCTGTCACCTTAACACACAATCAAGAAAAATTAAATTAACTATATATAAGTGTGGTTATGCTAATTAGCTGAAATTATTTGTTATTTAGCATCAGAAGCATCAGCATACCGCTGGTTTTGATAAAGGCAGTAATTGGTGTGTGGCAACATAGCAAAGCATCTTCCAGGGCAGACAGGGTGCCAAAGAAATAGGGGGCTCTCTTTTCTAAGACACTGAAAAAATGTAAACTATTTCTGTTTATAAACAATATATCTCCGGATGTGCCACAGCATGCTGTAAAGTCAATTGTTTTCTTAAAGGAAAGAATGTAAAAATGAAATATGTGGGCTGCCATTGCTTATCGTTTTCTGAAAATTAATGTTTCTTAGTAGTTACAGTAACCCTCTCATTTTAATGCCTTCTGAACTAGAACAATAATATAGATCAGAAAAGTATAAAGAGCAGAGACTGCCAGGTAAGAATTCTTTTTTTTATTCTAATAAAAAGGTAAATCTACAATTTTCTTGTAGAGTGTTGTATTGCTCTGTATTAGCTGTAGCTTGCTTTGCTTTGTACCATAGAGGCATTTCACCTGGCCATGCACATTCCTGCCTTCTCTGTAGGAGAGAGCAAATATTTGCATTCAGCTTATGTGCAAGTTTGCCTGTGTTTAGTCAGAAAGTAGGAAAACTGAAGTCTCTGTGCAATCTGGAGCACACTGCAAATGATAGTCACCTGGCTGATATGTTGAGCTTTTGACTTCAATACTTTGAGGGTATTCACATAAGAGCCGAAGGATCCAGCCCTAGCTTTGGCTGATCCTTCGGCTCACTTCGGACAATGGAGCCTTTTGGTTTAGTCAAACCAAAGGACTGCTGTACGGGCTATTCACTATAGCCCATACAACACCCGAAGGCAGCTGAGCAGCTCAGCCAAACCGAACCCATATGCTTCTGCTTGGCTGAGCCATAGTGACAGACAAAGTGTGGAGAAAGGTTGGCCGAAGCCGACTGATCTCCACGCAAATGACAGCTGGGCGGAGGCAGCCGTGATCTTGCGGCTCATCCTGCCCAGTTATAATGACAGATCAGCATCCCCAAATGACCTGGGGACACCGATCAGTCATTTAATAATAAAAACTGGGCAGAGCTGGCCGTGACATCACGGCTGGCTCCACCCAGTTGTTATTTATTGCCCTGGACCTGCTAGAAGATGCTGGCAGGTGCCGGCCAATAGGAAACAGTTGGGCAGAGCTAGCAGAGATGTTGCTGCTAGCTCTGTCCAATTGTTTATATTTTGCCGGCATCTGTCTGGTTTTTTAAAATTATTTTTTAGCACAAGTTTTTCTTTAAAATAGTTTTATCTAACTTTCCTATTTTAAAAAAAATTAAATAATTTTACAACATTTTGTTTTTAATTTATTTAACTTTTTTTCTATTCTGCTCGCTACGCTCGGCGGCATTCGGCTATTTAATCACTGCCGTTCAGCCCCTATGAGAATCGAACTCCTTCTGCACTTCGGCTCAGCCAAACATGCAGAGCATGTTCGGCTGACCGAATGCAGTCAATGCATTCGGCTCATTTTAGCGGATGTATGGCTGAAGTCAACCATAAAAGGCTGAAGTGAATAGCCGAACAGCTTGATCAATGTAGTGAAATTTTAATTTGCCAAGAATACCCAATCTTTTGCAAGGAAAATGAAGAAACAAAACAGTATTTTTGCTTGCACATGATTGGATGACGGAAGTCAGCAGAGCTTCCTCTCATTCACTAAACTTAGGGGAAACTTCCCCTGCATTGTGCAAATTCCCTTAGAAAGTGAACAGCTTAGTTGCTTTTAGTAAATCAACCCCAGTAACTCAGAACAAGTATGCAAGTAAGCATTTCTGACTTTCCTTATTTATATATTTGTTCCAGTTCAGTGATTTAGAAAGGGCTGAAGCTGGAGTTAGTGTAATTGTCTAGCATCTTCAGAATACAAATAATCAAAGTTTACTTTAAAGGCTAAGTTCACATAAATTTTCCCATGCAAGAGGCCTGAGTAGTTTTAAATGCACCGTGCATGCTTCCTGGTTCAAAAGTCACGTATGAGCAGTGCGCTCTCTCTTCCCCTATACCAGAAACACTGAGCTCAAACCGCTGATTGAATGAAGGGAGAGTGTGTGTTTTGTATGCATGACTTGCACAGCTTTGAATCCAGGAAACGTGCCCACTTCTGAGATGCTGGGGGTGAGGAGCGCAACTTCTGCCTTGTCCTGGAAATAAGCAAGGATGTAGGAATCTAAACATTGGGGGCTTTTCATCCAAGCTTCATGGTTGACAGAAAAGGCCAACAGGTATGGCGTTTGTATGAAACAGTATTTTTACAAACTGCATAGTACATTTTTATCTACTGGGACCCCTTGTCTGTCTGCATTAGCCTTTAGCTAGACCAGAGAATGAGATGTTTGGTTCCATAAATTTTGGTATATTGTTTAAATACAAATCTTTGTAATGTTTTTATTATAGGCTAACAAATGTGCAGTGTAGCAGAGTGTCCCACAGGGAGCCTGGGAAAGTCCTGTTCGGAGTTTATAGGTCTCCCAGGTTCCTCTCCTATTCATTTAGGGATTGCTGATCCGGGCTCCAGCGCAGGGTTTACTCTCTCCACTTGCAATTTAATCGCACCTGGAACCTGTAGTCAGAGCTTTCTGCCTTGGGATCAGACAAGTCTTGTCTGAGGGCCTGTTCACATGATTTTCAGGTCCGGATCTGCAGACGCGGTGCTATTTTTTTTTTGCCGCGCTTTTGATGCGTTCCAGTTTTAAATTTTTTTTCTTTTTTTGCTGGAGTGGGGCTGTCAGTATGTTAGCTGCAGTGCAGTGCGTTTTTGACACGTTTTGCGTTTCTGGACCGGTTCCTGACCGGACAAAATGTGACATGCAGTATTTTTTCTGTCGTAACCTGAACGGACTTAACTGAAGAGAGAAGTGAATTGTTTGCCATGCAGAGCTGCTCCATATTTTCCCTGCTCCAGTTTTGATAAATTCCCCCCATTGTGTATGATAAGGCTGTACCAGAATGAGTAGCCTCTCTACTTCTCACCATGATTGTATGAATCAATATAGATTTTCCTGTGATATGCAATGCTTGTGATATCCATACACTAACATTTTTACTTACTTTTTTTAAAAATGGAAAAGTGGCTACCAAGAAAATTCTAATCTATCCAGTCCCCCTACAAAAATAGAAGTTTTAACCTGTAAGGCAGTGCAAATAGGCATGTGAAAACTGCAGTAATTTGTAGCACAGTCCCTTCATACACTATTTGATCAGTTGCTTTAAAGTCGACATTCTATTCAATATTCCTGTGTCTAGGTCTTCTTTTGTTCAGGAAACCTCCGAGATGAAAAATATGAGTCACGACGATGTAATGTAGCTGTGTGTGACTTGCATTGTTGGCAATCTTAATATTTTAAATTAATTTTAAAGGAAAAAAAATAAGTAGGATATAATTTACTGACCTCATCCTGAAATTGCTAGTTGCCTGGCTGCTTTGCAGACTCTCTTTTAACAATTTCTGTATTGTAGGCCCCAAACAATCCACAGATTAAGACTATTAACTTTGTTAGCTCTGATTGCTGCTTTTTTCTTGCAAGTTAATAATTACTTTAAAAGTAATGAATCAAAGGGATCAGCATGACAACATTTCCAGGTCAAAATATCAGTTTGCGTATTTCACTCATGGCTGGTTTCATTTAACAAACTCTGGTGGTGATTAATGATCAGAAAATGTGCTTGGGTTTGGTGTGCAGGCAGTTCCTCAAACCCCTTGTGAATCTTTAATATTGCAAGGTTGAATCCAAACCACAATGAATTATAAGGGGCAAATCTAGAAACCAAATTCTACCAATTTGTAAGGATAATAGTGTCCTCCTTTTTATGTGACTTTGAGGATGACACTGGAAAAAAAACACATTCTTTGAATTATAGGCATAGGATATGTGGTGTTATGAAACAGCACAAGTCTCATGGACATCAGTGACACTGCATGCAGACATCACCTCCAAAATTGGCATGTTTAATACATATTTTTTTTATTTGGTTTCCTTTTAATATAGCAGCAGCAACACATCTATCTAATTCATTATTATAACTAAAATCTATAGGAAATTGAACTTGAAAAATAAAGCTTAAGCCCTCAGCTTTGTACTAACTGGCCACTATTTGGTAGTATAATTTGTATACTTCTTTTAACATAAACTTTTTAAAACCGAGTGCATCAAAACACAAAAAAAACATTGCCCAAATCCCCTCCTATCCCCAATTATTCCCCTAGATAGTCAAAATATTGACTTCAGGTATGTATTTGGTAAAAAGTGGCTAGCATCAGGACAGCATCTGAGCACTCAAATAGGCAGCTAATTAAAAGAGCTCTGCAGTGTGGGCCTCTGCTGCCAACAGGACTGTTCAGCCCTTTTTGCATCCCCCTACCCCTTCCTAAGCAGCCCAATGTAACCACCTCTGCTGCCTACACCTCAGCTTGACCCTGTCTGCACTCATCCTCACTGCAACATCTTAACCAATACAAAGGAAAGTCTGGCCTACCTTATGGCATATGAAGATGGGAAGAGGGTCATCATGTAGCCACACTGATTAGGACCAAGTGTGGGCTTGAACCTTGCCCTTAGTCTCCTGACTGCACCCACCTATCTCCAGCAGGATCCCTGTACAAATAGGTGTCTCTTCAATGATTACTAGAAGGAAAAAACTACCGTTTATTTCCCCCCCTCTCCCATGCCCACCATCTCAATTCCAGCTTTTCAAAAATGATGTGTTTACAGCTGCTCCTGTTCTAGCTGGTGGAGATGGTCTTTTCCACAAGTTTACGGCCTGTGCTGCACCACAGTGGCTGGTACTCAGCTGCCATTTTATGCCCAGAAGGCCATCCTTGCCCTATGTGGAAAGTAATGTCCCTGTATCACTGAAACATACTGTACAGTATGGCCACAGGAGAAAGCTACGTTGCTGTTTTGCAGCTGGTATGCTGTGGGGATTGGAGACAGTCTCTTAAGAGGCAGACTGAGAGGTGTGAATGCCAGCCTGTGCCAGGCAAGGTCATGTGTGACAAACCAGCTGGCTGCTGTTTGATGGGTCACACTCAAAGTTCACACATACCTTTTTTGACACGTGCTGGATATGGTAGTGCAGAGCTTCCTGGTTAGGTACACCGGCTTCCAGGACATCCTGTGGCAGGCCAAAAGAGTTTGAGGACACGTTAAGTGCTCTTACCAAACAAATGTTTGCCTGGCCAAAATCCAGCAACACAAACTGTGTCCCAACCAATTGATATAAGGTCATGCTGCAGCAGCCTTACCAGCCGGAGTGGGCAGTGAGTGGTGGTTTAAAAAACAATTTTTTGGGGAACGGGGAGGTTTCAAAGGATTCGGTGTGGTGCTGGGACAATAACATCAGCTCTTAAATAGACTGTCAGCAACAACTGCCTGATGCGGTGTAATAAAACCAAAGCTAAAAGTTATAATTGAAACTACATATAAAACTCATACCTACAATTATATAGATAAAATACATTCCAATTATAATTAAAATGTACTGTTGATTATTTCAGAAACAGCAAGAAGTATTGGGCAAACTCACTCCACAGTATGTAAGCAGTTTCACAGGTTTATAATTAAGAAATAGTAGATTGTATTATTTCTCGGAATAAATTGCATTAGATGATAGAGTGGTTTATAAACAATAAATCAAATTTAGAGTTTTATTTCACAGAAAAAGCCAGAAATATTGTTGTGAATCCATGCACAGTATATAAGGCACTTTTACTTGCATGCAGCTTTAGTGGAAGACTTCAGGTAGATTTACTCAAGAAATCCAAATTAGTGTGTATTATTTAAAAGAAAAAAGCCACATAAATTGTACAGATTTAATGGATAATATAAAATCAACTTCAGTGTATAATTTCACAAAAAACAGACAGAATTAGATATATAAGCAGTTTTAGTAGGCCATGGTTTGAGAGAGAGAGGAACCAAGGAGATTTTAAAGTGGACCTTTATCCATTGTCACTAAATTTCATAACAACATGCAGTTCTGCATACTAAAAATAAACAATAAAGGTGATCAGCGCCAGTAAGTGTAATGTGGAAATAAGAGCTACCAAGCACTAAGGATATAACTAAATATCTAAAAAATGTGAAAAACAATATTGTGCCGAGCTAATAATCATACATATCTATTAAAGTGAAACATATATAAGTGAGTCACATATATGAGCCTTCAAACAAATGAGGCATATAAAATATCTACACAAAGACAAAAAAGCAATATAGACAATAAAAAGTCTCAAGGAAAAAACAAAAGCAAACACTGGTGATTATGTAAAAAAAATCCTTCAGATGATTCGCAGCCAATCTGCATATAACTCTCAGGTAAGGATAATCACACAATGCAGGCAGACCTTCACCTCCACCCAGTGAGTGATGACAACAAGTGAGTGCTCACCTGGGGAGGTAGACCTACAGAGCTAGGTCAAATGCGCTTTTTCTCTTCTTAATGGGGGAGGGAAGCCCATGCACAGAAAAGGCGATAAGGTCTCCTCAGATCACAGGTACCAGTATAAATCCAGGTGGAAAGAGAAAAAGGACAAGGGCATAGTGCGTAACGTCCAATAAAATGCAATTTATTACATATAAAATGCGTACTCACAATGATATAAACAGTACAGGCATTGGGTATTGCTGGATCAGACCAGCAGGGCAAATGGCAGCAAAGCGATAAAAAAACCTGTTCGTCCGGCTCAGCTCAGCTCAGTGACATCAGAAGCTCTGCCCTACGTATGTTACGTCAAAACACGTGACTTAATCAGGGGTCTGGAGCTACTGATGTCTTGAAGTCTATTTAACAGAAAAGCATGCTACCATAAAGGCAGTAAACCAGGTGCACTTCCTTTACCATATATATGGAAATAGCACCATCAGCAGAGACCACACAGGCCAGAGCACAGAAGAAAGGGAAATAGATCAAATTACATAAAAAATACATCAAAGTTATAAAACCAACAACATAGAGCATAAAGGAGGAGCCTAAGCACCAAATCCATACAAAATTATCATACAAATAAATAAATATATCCCATATGATACTATACAGATAGGCCAACTAATAGGCCTACAGGGGGCAGCAAACTAAAATATATATATATATATACATTGGAAGGTTACCGGATTTCTGTTCTTAGGATTATCTACAACACCTCTTGCTATAATATCCTTAATGGCACAGGCTTTCCTATAGACAAATTTCGGTTTGGGTGGTAATACTTTTCTTAATGCTCCATCTAATAATAAAATCTTCCAATGCCTGGCTTTAATCCTCTCAATATCTTTATACTGTGCATTAAAATCCAAAAACAGAGCGATAGGTGGTTCTTTCCTGACACTATCAGTCTTATCAGCAATTAAAGTATGTCTATCTATATCTACTACCTTGCATATCTCTTTTTCCACAAAGCTCTCCTGGTAGCCTTTGTGCACAAATCTCTTTTTTAATATATCTGCTTGTCTTCTAAAATCATCGTAACTATGACAATTCCTCCTAACCCGCATGATCTGACCTCTGGGTATGTTGCGCAGCCAGGTCGGGTGGTGACAACTGACTGTGGGAATGTAACTGTTTCTATCCGTCTCTTTGAAGTGGGTCTTGGACAGCAACCTGCCTCCCTCCACAAATATTTCCAAGTCCAGGAACTGAATAGCCCTAGACTGGATGTTGTAGGTAAGTTTAATGTTCTTACCATTACAGTTAAGATGATAAAGAAAGCTATCCATGTCAGCCCTGTTGCCCTTCCAAATCATAATGATATCATCTATGAATCGTTTATAATATACTAATTGTGTCGGTTTATTTTCCACAATGACTTCTTCTGATTCCCACTTATACATGAAGGCATTAGCTACACTTGGGGCAAACTTTGCTCCCATGGCAACACCAGTATTTTTTTTATAAAATGTATCTCCAAACCAAAAATAATTGTGAGATAAACTGAAACTCAGAGCTTCTAAAATGAATTCCTTCTGTTCTATAGGTAGACAGTTATCCTTCTGTAGTAACCATTTAGTTGCTGATAAGGCTTCTATGTGATCAATAATTGTGTAAAGTGATGCCACATCCGCAGTGATCAAAAAACAGTCTGAAGCAAACTTAATAAGTTCAAGCTCCTGTAGTAGATGTTTAGTGTCCTTAAGGTAGGTACTGCTCTGTTGTATGAGGGGTTGGAGAAAAACATCCACATACTCCCCTAATCTATTCATGACGGAGCCTATCCCATTGACTATAGGACACCCTGGTGGTTTCTCTTGATTTTTATGTATCTTTGGAAGATAGTAAATTATAGGAATCCGGCTTTGTGCTGGTACCAGGTATTTGGCTTCTTTTTTGTTAAGGAGCCCTATTTGGCTTCCTTTCTTTATAAGGGAGGTCAGCTCTTTATGATATAATGTAGTGGGGTTCTTTCTAAGCATCTCATAGGTATCTCCATCAGACAAAAGACGGTGTATCTCTGTGTAATAATCACATTTATCTAGTACCACTATGGCGCCCCCTTTATCTGCTGGCCTAATTACTATGTCCTTCCTTTTGTTCCAGTGACTTGATCCCTCTAGTGATATAAAACGATGTCTGTCTATGTTTAGGGTGCAATGTCTCTATATCCTGTAATACCATATTTCTGAACACTTCTACATATTTATTATTTCCTATTAGAGGATTAAAAGTGGATTTATTAGCCAGAGTGGTGTGTACAAAACTGGTCGGTGCGATATTATTGGTATTCTTACAAAGGAACAGAATGTTTCCGCAGTGGGCTGTGCAAGGTAAACCGCCACGAACAACAATAGATGGAGGGATCGCGTCGGAGAACAGCACGCTATACTCCTCAGGGATCACGGGCAGCCGGTGAGGTACACTTAGGGGTCATGAAGTTCTATTAAGGGGACATATATAGACCAGATCTCTTGCCGCGTGTGAAGTTACTGTTTTTATCCCTGGGTCCTTGCACAGCCCACTGCGGAAACATTCTGTTCCTTTGTATCCATAACCTGGGGTGTGAAACCTCCAGCTCCTCTAGATGCTATTTGCAACACACGCCTGCCAATATTATCCCTTAATTATTGGTATTCTTACAGCGACCTGTTGTGAAATATTTCTTCAGATTTAATGTGCGTGTGAATATGTGCACAGAAATAAAAGCCTCAAATTTATTTAGGTTTTTTATAGGAGCATATTTTAAACCTTTATCTAAAAGCAATAATTCTTCTGAACTAAGCGTAGAAGAACTCAGATTAAAAATGCCTTCTCCTAAAATTCTCTTCTCTTTCTTTTTTCGTTTGCTGGCTCTGCATCCCCTTCTTCTCTGCCCCACCATGGTCTTCTTTTTTGACCCATTCCTCTCATCATAGCTGGGTGACCCCGGTTCCTTCCTAAAAAAAGGGGTGTCTACATCATCTTCTACATTGACCAGAGGGGAAAATCTATTAAATTGGGGAATAGGGTCCCTCTGTGTGGCATATTGTGTTCTTGAATGGAAAAATCGCATTAGACCTAGCTCTGTAGGTCTACCTCCCCAGGTGAGCACTCACTTGTTGTCATCACTCACTGGGTGGAGGTTAAGGTCTGCCTGCATTGTGTGATTATCCTTACCTGAGAGTTATATGCAGACTGGCTGCGAATCATCTGAAGGATTTTTTTTGCACAATCACCATTGTTTGCTTTTGTTTTTTCCTTGAGACTTTTTATTGTCTATATTGATTTTTTGTCTTTGTGTAGATATTTTATATGCCTCATTTGTTTGAAGGCTCATATATGTGACTCACTTATATATGTTTCACTTTAATAGATATGTATGATTATTAGCTCGGCACAATATTGTTTTTCACAGTTCTGCATACTGATGCAAAATCATCTAAGATTTTGCTTTTCTTTACCTTTTTAATGTGATTCCACTTCCTGGGCACTGGTCAAGTAGCCAGGGCTTCGGAAATGCCCTTAGAAAGGGTATGTCACCAGTGCCTTCCAGGGAAATCTTGTACCTAAACTTCAAGATCTAAGTGAGTTTATAAAGATGAAAAAAAAGTCTATTTTTTTTTCTTTAGCACAGTGAATTGGTAAATGGCACATGCATGAGATTAACTTCATGAACCACGTGATATCATGTGCCCCTTTTAACAGATTATAGAAAGAAGTGTATATAGATAACGGACTTTTGAAGCACCCACTTAAGTCAATTGGCTCAATTTACATTAAATTTAATTAGAGTCAGGGTGTATGTACTTAGGGGGTGGGCTTCTTTGGGCACTGGGTATTGACTCTACTACTGGCTGCCACAGCTCAGCTGCAGAGTTGCAGCTGAGCTGTCACTTGTAGTTCCACAAATATGTGCAGACCTCTTACCCCTGGTTCTGCAGGCATGAAGGGCTGTGCTGTTGCTTGTAGTCCTCCAGGCATGTGCTCGGTTCCTAACTTGCTCTTGCACTAGTCTGGCAGCTTTAGGTGATGATGAACAAGACCCCAACCAACCATTTTAAAATCAAGAAATCGATAATATTATGATACAGAATTTATTTAGTGCCAACAAAAGCGCAATAATGTGTCCTAGGACTGATTTTGAACAGGACCCCCACAAGCCATTTTAACATCAATAAACCAATATTTATTCTTGATTTGGTTGAGTGGCAAGTAACTGGCTCACATGTCAAAACGTGACAGAAAAGTGCAAAGCTTGTGAAACAGAATAGAATAATGGTGAAATATACTAATTCCTGAGCCAGAATTGGGCAATGTTTTAAAAGCATTATATTTCCCAAGGGGAAACGAAACCGTTTCTACTTGTGGAAGTCACCAATGGGGTTAGTGCAGATGTATAGAGGGGGCTATTCCTACTCCTTGTTAAGTATAAAGTTGCTATTTTAGTGCTACTTTTTGTTAAGGAATGCAAATGACAAATTTGTATTTCAAACTTTTGAAAATACTGTATCCAGGGTATAGATCCAGTATGCCTCTCTACAGAGAAGCTGTCCCTTGTATTTGTTCAATTACAATTCCTCTGAATTCATGTTGTTTATGTTCAACAAAATGTACTGCTACTGGTTTGTTATGATCTATGCTTTCACTCTCTAGTGCTTTTGTGATAACCACCTTTATGATGATCCTGTGTTTCTGTAAATGCCTTTTAAATGGGCTTGTCATCTTGTCCACATATACCTTGGCACAGGGGAATTTGAGGATATACACACCTGCATAAATTGAGAGATGGGTAAATTGTGCCAAAGGTGCCTAGGATTAGCACTGTTATAATGTATCAAGGTGTTACTATAAGTAGGTATGGTGTAAACTGAAGTAAAAAGATTCCCATTTTTGTTACAGATATGTATATTTAAGAAAGAAATGCTTGTTTCAGACATTTCTGGGTTGAAAACTATTCCTGCATATTCAGGAATACCATAAATTCTTCTACCATAAATTCTTCAAATGCAGCAGTACTGCCATCTCAGACAACAAACATTTAATAAAAAAAAATCTCCATCTTCCATCTTCCAATCCATCTTTTTACATGGGTACGTGTATAACGGTGATGGATAGAGGTACAATTCCTCAAATAGGTTGGCAAATGCAGGCACCCCTGAGGTGCCCATGGCTGTATCCCAGATTTGAGAAAATGTCTGTTTCTCAAACATGAAGAAATGATTCTCCAAAATGGAAATTGAAAAACTCTCCTAATTAGTCTGTGAAATCATTAGTATCTTTCAAATTGTCAAACTGCACAGGGGTCTGTGTATGAGATATTTAGATGCATTTTGAAAGGGTTTGTACCTTTATGGATCTTTGGCAAACAAGTCACCAGTATATCTGCATTTTTGTTTGGAAGTTTGTAAGAATTTTTGGCAACTGTTTAAACTTGAAAGAAAATTTGTCATATCTGCCTGTGCCACTTGTGAACGGTCAGAAGAAGAGGTTTGTTATGCTGCAAGAATGTCAATATTAATAAATTTCCCCCAGTGTGTTTGTGACGCAATGAAAATAAAGATGTTTTTAACAATGACTACCAGCATCTGTCTAGCTAATCTGCTATACCACTGTGCAACTCACTATTTGTGTGTCTGTGACTGCTTGCAAAAATATGCAGGCGTTTCCAGCAATGGCCCCCATCATATAGCTGTTCATGTAATCCCTCTCAAATCACGCCCTAATCTGCTATACCCCTCTACCATAGCACCAAACTTTCCTGCTGTCTGTGATCTGTCCATAACTACTCCATGTCTCTTTCAGCACACACTGAACAAAGGCTGCTGGTAACCCTGACTTTTATATACGGAGGCAGGCACTGACATGATTGACAAGCTGGGCAGTGAGTCATTACACTGGGCCCGGTTTCCTGTTTAGCCGGGAAGCCAGCTCCATGCTCCCTGGTGACGAAGGGTCGGTTACCAGCTCTACAGCAGAGATGGGCTGCATCTAAATGACTGCAGCACTTTTGGGTGAGAAAATGGTTAAAAAACTGGAGGAGCTATTAACCAGTTGACATCCGCGTTGTTAAACCCCCTTCCCATCCAGGCCATTTTTCAGTAAATGGCCTGGCGCTGCGGTACTTTGACTGACATTTATTCCGTCATGCAACGCTGTACTGAAATTAATTTTATACCCTTTTTTGGGGACAGATAGAGCTTTCTTTTGGTGGTATTTATTCACCACCTACGGGTTTTATTTTTTACTATATTAAGGAAAAATTACCGAAATAAAAAAAAAACTGTTTCCCAAAAAAAACGAGCACATATAGACGAGCCGGGCTATGGAGATGGCTACGCCATCTCCGCGCCCGCTAGGGGTCCGGACACGGCAACCCACCAATGCTGCAGTGCTATCCGTCCATTTTTTTTACAACGGGCGGACAGCAAGTGGTTAAACTAGATAATGGGGGGGAATAAAAATGGGCAAATTAGAGGAGCTTGAATATATGATACTTGAAGAGGACTATGATATAGTGGGAATAACAGAAACCTGGCTAGACAGCTCACATCACTGGGCAATTACTGTACAAGGGTACAACCTGTTAGGGGGGACAGGGTTGGTATAAGGGAAGGAGGGGTGTGAATGTATGTGAAAAGCAATCTTACTGCACTCTTAAGAGGTGACCTCATGGCAGAAAGTTGCAATGGTGTTGAGTCTTTGTGGCTAAAACTAGATAAGACTGATTCTAATTGTAAACTGATTATGGGTGTGTGTTATGAACCTCTGAACATAAGGGAGGAGGAGGTGGCTTGCTTACACTCCCAAATAGAAATAGCTGGGAAACAGGGAAATGTTGTTATAATGGGTAACTTCAATTATCCAGACATTGATTGGTCACAGGGTACCGTTCACTCTATAAAGGCTGGTTCTTTTCTAAACCTGTTGCAGGACAATTTCATGGATAAGATGGTTGAGGGCACAAGCAGGAAGAGTACAATTCTGAATCTTATTAATCACTAATAATGCAGACCTAGTTGGGGACATAGAAATTAGGGATACATTCGGTAATAGTAACCACAGGATGATACATTTTAATGCTGGATAGAGAAAAGAGAAGTGTTTTAGTCTGACAAGAACACTACATTTCAAAAAGGCAAACTTTGATAAGTTGTGGATTCTAGTGTAAGACACTAAATGGGACAACTTATTTCTAACAATGAACACTGAAGAGAAGTGGGATTGTTTTAAGAATAAATTACACAATGCTATTACCAAGTGCATACTATTGGGTAACCAAAAAAAAAAGGATTGAGAGCTAAGCCTGCATGGCTAAACAAAAAACTGTAAAACGACACATCAAAGATGAAAAGCTGGCATTAAAAAAATATAAGATGGAGGGGACTGCATTGGCATTCCAGAGCTGCTAAAATAGATTATGAAAAAGCATATAGCCACAGTCAGTAAAAAGAACCCCAAACAATTATCCCAATATATAAACAATAAAAAGGTAAAAAGAGACCAGGTAGGCCCAATAAAGGATGAGAATGGGAGATTAATCAACAATGACAGGGAGAAGGCTGAGGAATACTCTCTCTAAAAAAAGACTGGTTTAATGGAGATAAGAATGTGAGTAGCTCAGGGTACTTAAAGAGCTCGGCCATGTTATAGCAAGACCGTTAGTCCTCATTTTCAATGACTCATTAATGATTGGAAGGGTACCAAGTGACTGGCGTAAGGCAACAGTAGTACTGATATTCAAAAAAGGCTCAAGATGCCAACCTGGGAACTACAGAATGGTCAGTCTAATATCAATAGTATGCAAACTGTTAGAGGGAATGATAAAGGACTATTTAGTGGATTTTGTTCGAGACAAAGGTATAATAAGTGACAATCAACATGGATTTATGAAGGACTGTTCTTGTCAGACCAACCTACTAACATTCTACGAAGAGGTGGATGTGGTGTACCTGGATTTTGTAAAAGCATTTGACATGGTACCACATAAACGCTTAATACACAAGAAATCTATGAGCATAGATGAAATGGTGTGTACATAGATAGACAACTGATAGGAACTTTTTCACAATGGGCTACAGTAATGAGTGGCGTGCCCCATGGTCCCTTAATAAGGGGCGGACTGACCATTCGTGCACTTGGGCACGGCCCGAGGCTACTAGGGGGCCCCATAAGAGGCTCCTGGTACCTTTAATTGGTTGCCAGATTCGCCTCTCTCCTCAGTCTTGCTGCCACTCTCTGAGCACTGTGCTCCTCCGCACGGGCCTGCCACATAACGTCACTAAGATGGCCGCCGCCCGGCTGCAGCGGCGGCCATCTTTAAACCTGGAAGTGCCCACAATAGACAAGGCACTTTCTACAGGCTGTTGCCACTCCGGACATCGAGCTCTGTGCTCATCCGCACGGGCCTGCCTCACAATGATGTCACTAAGATGGCCGCCGCACGGCGGCAGCGGGGGCCATCTTTACACCTGGAAGTGCCCACAGGCCGGGAACTAATTTCTACACTACTGCTACAGGGAATATTTATTTTACTTCTATGCAGCTGAGCTGCACTAACTAACTGTTCAGACTCATCAAGGTTCCTGGCGGCATGGTTGGGAAGCCATCAGGCGCCTGGCAGGTTCTCAGATGGCCTCAGCCTTTGAAACTGTCAGGTGTTCAATGTCTTCATAGCAATACCAACGGGAATTCCTCAGGGCCTAAGCTGCAGACAACAATTAAGCATTTGCTTATGGGCCCTTCTGCTGACCTGCAGTATGTGGAGAATGGCTGCCTGCCACACATTTTTTATAAATATGACAGTGACAGGCAGCCAACTTTAAGTAGGCGTCTAGTCGCGCATGCACAGTGTGTCCCTGCCTTGCCAGACCTCTGGGTAAGGGACGAAGAGCTTAAAGTGACATTAAACCCTCAGATTTTTTAACATAAAACAATAGTGTAATGTGTGCCTTATTGTAATCCATGGTTGTTTCCCTTCTCTTTGCTGCTCTTCCTTTTAAATCTGTATCTGTTCTCATGCTCTGCAGAACTTCTGTTTTGCAGCAGACTGCCTTGTCTCAGGAATGGATACACGGTGTCTGTGTATACGTTTCTATAGGCTTGTAACCTGAGCCAGCACTACAGGAAGAGGCCCTGAGCTGAAAAAAAGGGAAGTTCTCCCCCAGCATGAGAAGACATGAGGATTTAAAAGGAAGAGCAGCAAAGAGAAGGGAAACAACCATGGATTACAGTAAGGCACACATTACAGTATTGGTTTATGTTAAAAAATTTGAGGGTTTAATGTCCCTTTAATGAGCCTGCGCACTAAGGACAGACAGAAAGGAGGGGAAGAATCCGCTGAAGCAAGCAGTGGACGGCACAGCAGACAACGGAAAAGCTTTTTTTTGTAAGTAAATTGTTTTATTATAAATGTAGTTTAATGTCTGTTTTGGTCTATTATTATTCAAATATTCTGGCTTTTGCTTAAAGGAACAGTAAAAAAAATGCTTTATTGTAGTTGTGTATGATGCTTTTTGATAAATATAGTACTGGTATACCGTATAATATACTGTATAGGTGGTGCTGGTATACCGTACATTATACTGTAAAGGTGGTGCTGGTATACCGTATATTATACTGTATAGGTGGTGCTGGTATACCGTATATATCACTGTATAGGTGGTGCTGGTATACCGTATATTATACTGTATAGGTCAGTGGTGGCGAACCTATGGCACGCGTGCTAGGGAGGGCACGTGAGCCCAGGTTCAGGGACCACCAATGGAAATAGATCCGACCGACCCGGATTGCCTCAATACGCGATCCAGGCCAGTCGGCCATCAGGCAGCGACAATCAATGTGTGTTTACAGTGTAACCAAAGTTGTTATACCAAATATACATTCATGTATAACATAAATATTTGTGAAAATAAACATACAAAATTATCACAATTTTGTGACTGTGTTATGTGCTTTTTTCACATAAGACACAATTAACTTGGAGACAGCTGAGAGATGATCTCTCAGCTGTCTCCTATTCTAATCAGCACATTGGCTCCTTGTGCTGCTCCTCTACCTACTGCGCAGGGACTGCAAGAGGCCGATTCCAGACATACCGCCTACTAGTTACTGATCATTGAAAGATACGGTGAGGACGCTGCGGCCCCGTGAGTTCTCATTTAAGCGCTTCTGGCTGCTTATCACAGCCACTACATCACGGTGAGTCCACATTTTGAGGGCATACGTACGGCACATGCCCATATCCCCAACAAGTTTCACTGGACTTTCACATCGACTCACAAACTTTGTACGCCAGGAACACTTTATTGTTTTTCATGTTGGTTTACACCAACACTAATTATTTCAGGGACCCTGTGGGACTTTAGGTCCAGGGTAATTGTGTCTTATATGAAAAAAACACATAACACAGTCACTCAAGTTTTATAATTTTTTTATGTTTATTTTCACAAATATTTATGTTATACATGAATGTATATTTGGTATAACAACTTTGGTTACACTGTGTAAACACACATTGATTGTTGATTGATTTTTGTTACCTCACTGATCACTGTTTATTGTTAAGTCAAAGTTAAATACATTTTTTTAGTTAATTTATTCTTTAGTTGGAGCTGCATAGTTGGAAACTTTTATGATCTGACCCAGGTGTCTTTATTGCTGCAGCCTTCAATTAATATAGATTATTCACTAAAACACAATTAAAAGGGCACTAAACACTTGCTTCATTTATCCAGCGCAGGATCAATAAACACATATATCACAATCAGGCAGTGGCGGCCTCTAAACAGGTGGATTAGACGGCCGCTTCCTCCTCGCTCGGACCCCGGGAGGCCCCCGCGAGCGGCTGTCTAATCTGCCTGTTTAGAGGTCACCGCTGCCTGATTGTGACCGGCCCGACTACAGAGGTGATCCGGGATGTTCAGATCCTCCATGAGAGCTGCACAGCCTTTCCCCCTCCCCTCCTGAGAGCAAAACAACCTTCTCCTCCCCCTCAGCTGCTGCACATGAGAGATGCAGAGATGAGAGACCCCAGGGATGCAGCCCACCACCCTGCAAAACAGGTAAGCAGGAGAGGGGGCAATGTTTTAATTATTCATTTTTATTAGTAGTTCTGTGTGTGTGTAATGTGTGTTTTAATAAGTGCGTGATGTGTGTGTTTCATTACATGTGTGTGCGTTTTATTGAGTGTATAAATGTTTGAATATGCGTGTTTCCCTATTTTGCCTAAGGCAGTGATGTTCAACGTTTCTTAAACCCGAGCGCCCGAACTACAATACAATACTAAACTTATTTTCAGCGCTGGCACTTTAAGGTAAATAAATTGATTTTGCGTCGCAGTGTGGGCACTCGGGTTCAAAAAGGTTCGCCATCATTGGATAGGTGGTGCTGGTCAGTGGCGGACCTACCGCCAGTGCAGCTGTTGCAGCCGCACCGGGGGCCTCAGCCTGGGGGTGCCCAGCACAGTCCCTGTACATAGATGGCGGGACTTGCCGGCTGCCGGATAGCATCGGATCGGTATCCAGCGGCCGTCTCTTTGCCAGGAGTGTCGGATCATCATCTGACACTGTGGGCGCAGAGATGGGGGGTCCCGCCGGCCGCCAGATACTGATCTCAACATCCGACGTGGTGAAATAAGAGGGTAGGTCCGCCACTGGTGCTGGTATATCCCGTATATTATACTGTATAGGTGGTGCTGGTATACCGAGTTATATGCTGTATAAGTGGTGCTAGTATACCGTGTTATATGCTGTATAGGTGGTGCTGGTATACCGGGTATTATACTGTATAGTTGGTGCTGGTATACTGTGTATTATACTGTATAGGTGGTGCTGATATACCGGGTATTATACTGTATAAGTGGTGCTGGTATACTGTGTATTATACTGTATAGGTGGTGCTGGTATACTGGGTATTTTACTGTATTTAGGTCATCGGAAGAGATTCGTTGTATTTTCTGTGATGTACGTTTTCATATTCTATATTTTGTTATCTTATTAAAATGCTCAGCTAAGAAGACATTTGTTGCACCTGTTATATTTTGTTAATTTATTAAAACCTCAATTTTGGAAATGTACAATTGTTGCACTTTCTTTAATGTAAGTTTATTTCTCTTTATTTTTTTTTACTTAGTCAACATTTATTTTGAACATAGCGTAGAGAAATTCTGTACCAAATGTGGGTGATGTGGGTGGTGCAATATGTGGGTGGGGCTTTGTGTGGGTGTGGGTTGAGGGTGGGGGGGGACACAGGGGGCCCCATAATCTCCTATTGCCCGGGGGCCCCATGAGTTGTCAGTCCACCCCTGGTTCTGTGCTAGGCCCAAAACTGTTTAACCTGTTTATTAATGATATTGGGGAAGGTGATTTGCAATAGTAAGCAATGCCAAGCAGCAGCCAGCATAGCTAACAAGATACTGGCGTGTATTGAAAGATTAATTGTAGCAAGGGATCAAAGAGTAATACTTTCACTTTAGAAATCATTGGTTTGGCCCCATCTTGAGTATGCGGTAGAGTTCTGGTCGCCAACTCTCAGGAGGGACATCCTGGAACTGGAGAGAGTTCAGAGAAGGGCTACAAAATTAATCAAAGATTAATTAAAGGGTTTGAAGGCTTGTGTTATGAAGACCACATTCAAAATCTTAACTTATTCATCTTAGAAAAGAAGTGATTAAGAGGGGACCTTATTGCCATCTTCAAAATCATCAATGGAGACCCCAGTATTAGGAATAAACTGTTTAATCCTAAAACTGTATTGAGAACCCCAGGGCACAACAAGCTAGAAGAGAAGGGGTTCAATCGTAGAATTCGCAAGGGATATTTCACTGTGAGAGTAGTGAAAGTTTGGAGTTCCCTCCCACAGTTCGTGGTATCTGCGGATAACATTGATAAATTCAAGAAACTACTGGACAACGTGTCTTCCCTCGCAGAATCTACAGGGATATGGGGAGTTGTAAAGCTAGAGAAATATGCACACACACACTCACTCACATACATAGGTTGGACTGGATGGACCTTGGTCTTTATTTAACCTTACAAACTATGTAACTATGTAAATCATGTGTCCCCAACTGTCAGCCTGTAATTACTTTGTACAGGCTGAGTGGCCAAATCTGTCAAGAGTTACCTGTAATTCCTGATGCAAGAATCCACAGATTTGTGCCCCAGGAATGCGCCTCTGGAGATCAACACATTATGTGAATGAGGACCTTTGAGCAATAAGACAGAGCTGAAGTTGATTAGATCTGCTTGTCACCTGGTACTGCTCTGCCCATGTGTTGATGACCTGGATAGTCTGACTACAGCTCTTCTGGAACTCTGCTTCATATGCTTCCTAAGTGGTCCACTCCTGTGCCTGCTACCTGAACTGGATTTATCAGCAACACAGAGACTGATCCTTTCTGCCATGGTGACATCGTCTGGCACTCATGTCACTCTGTGCACCTGTTCCTCTATTCAGGGGCTCTGGGACTAAATCTGCAAGGGAGGCCACCAGGTACTTGGCAAAAGCATAGCCATTTGTCCCTCATATATTGGTGCCATCTTCTTTTGAAATTTTGTGACATTTCACATTGATTTAGGAATTTCTACCATTCGTTTTACAATCTGCCATCTGGTCCTCTAGCGGAAGAAGGGGACATGTATGCTGTGGAAAAGTTTGGTTCGTATATTTTGTTTTTTCAGGATTCGGATCCAAAATTCAATTCAGTTCGGTTTTCCTATTCGGACGAAATCCGAATTTCGTTATTTTTGGATGAGTTTACGAATATTCATTGCGAGTACGACAGAAAACCATATGCAGATATTAATACTAAAGCTGGATCTCCCAGACCCGAATGGTATTCGGGACCCGAATTTCAGAATTGCATTCAGGAGCTCTCGAATGCCATTCGGGTCTGGGAGCCATATACATATATTACTAAAGCTGAGGCTCCCAGACCTGAATGGCATTCGGGAGTTCCGGAGTGCAATTTGGAAATTCGGGTCTAGGAGCCTCAGCTATAGTAGTATATGTATATACTGTATATGACTCCCATGTTGCCGTAAAGAAAATACGTGTTCAGACCCATTTGGATGCATTAAACCGAAAAACACATCTGATTGGCCAGAAAAGTCACATGTTCGATTCAGTTTAGTTTTTGAACGAAATTCGGACGGGATCCGAAATTCAGAAATGGAAATTCGGTTTCAGATACATTCGGATGCATTGGGATTCGGAAATTTGAATGTGTTCG
The DNA here is from genome assembly GCF_000935625.1 of Nanorana parkeri. Classification (NCBI taxonomy): domain Eukaryota; kingdom Metazoa; phylum Chordata; class Amphibia; order Anura; family Dicroglossidae; genus Nanorana; species Nanorana parkeri. The sequence goes on from NW_017306729.1 coordinate 362,362, forward strand.
AATTTCGGAAAATTCCTTTGAATTTTGATTCAGAACGAAACAAATCGCACATGTCTAGTACCTTCTGCAGTCAGGCATGCTATAATTGACTAAGAAGAAAGTGGTGGTCTTGAACTACTCTTTCTCAGCAGATGAACTAGTGACATTTATAAATGGCGCTTAACCTCATAAAGCCCCAAAGCTTGACTGGTTTGTGCTATTAGACGTTTGTGGATGTCTTACAATCTCCCTGTCAATTAGATTATAACTCTATTTTGGATCGTCATGCCTTCCCTGAAGACTCCTTGAGGGCCTCAGTTGTGTTTTCTTTTTTAAAGGGACGAATTTCACACAATGTGCCAGTTTTTGATCGATTCAATTGCTCATTATTGACCTTGGGCTCTCTGTTAATAGGCAGACTGTTGCCTATTATCGAAAGACTAATTCAACCTGACCAGGTTGGATTTGTTCCCACTAGAGAGGCAAAACATAATATCACTAGGGTCTGAAATGTCATTCACTTAGCTCACTTGAAACAGATCCCAAGTATACTTCTCTCTACTGTTGCCATGTAGACATATGATCAGGTGGATTAGTCTTTCATGATGGCTACTCTTCAACATTGTCGGTTGGGTAGTAACATGAGGAAATGGGTGGATGCTATCTATTCCAATCCCTCAGCTAGTGTGAAGGTGAATAGTTCCCTCTCAACATAAAATTTTATTTTGACCCTTGTATCATGTTCCCAATATTGTGGTTATTCCAAATGGATCCTCCTCATAAAACTGCATTTAAAATCAGTAAAAAATCACGCATATGGCCATAGTAATAGATTGGAGTAGTGTTGACATGGAAAAGCGGTGGATTTAAGGCTGTCCTCCTCCCATTGTGCACAGAAGGCTGAGGCTGCCCTGAAGCAATACGTTGGCATTTTCAAGCAGTGTGCACTTCAGCTTCAATACAGACTGGAGGGGCATTTACTTATAAAGGGGTCAGAATGGAATCATGCCACTCTGCTTACTCCCCAATTGACTGAATGAGGTGCCTTATGAGGCACAAGTCTCAGGTTGCCTCATTATAAGGATGATTCTGTAAGCATGCTTCATGCACTTGTAAGGCCACATATGCATTGTAGAGAAAGCCAAGAGCTTTAATAAAAGCATCCATAATTGTAGGGCAGGGTCAGTTGCTGACAGGCTAAAAGTCCAAGTCTGAGGATCACCCTGGAGCAGGGAAATTATGATCCGGATCCCCTGGGCCTCATTGCCTGAAGCTGAAAATATAATCTCTAACTATTGGTGAAAGATTGAAAAGTCCTTGCAATTGCCCAAAAAACGGCCCAAAAGGTGGACCTTAGGCTCAGGTTCTGGCAATGCTGACTAAGCAGGAGCTATAGAAGGCTGCTGGTGAGACACCTTGAGGGTCAAATAACCTTGTGAGTGAGCTCTTCCAGCTCCCTGGTGAAAAACAGTGCCTGTGCAGGATCTATCTTCCTTTAGTTGTGGCTTGTGATAATGTAAGGCCACCTATGCAAACACCGAGGTTCAAGTATATAGTGATTATGCATTTCTTTTCCTTTTAACTTAAGGCTAGTGTGCCTACTGGTACTCAGAGCCCCCAGGTCTTGAACTATACACTCTGGCTGTGGATGTCATTATGGGCCAGCAAGGAAAAAGGTTATCCAGGAAACATAGCCAAGGGCTGGCAGCAGATAAGAGAAGAATCCCATAAACATAGCTGAGAGCCAAGACAGGCAGCAGACAAGAAAATAATTCTGTAAATGTAGCCAAGGGTCAGTCTAGTGTCAGAAACACAGGAGCACACTTGTTCAGCCAGGAAACACTATTACAAGCACTGAGGCACAGGCTGATAAGGTTTACCGTGTATTACATGTTTGCAGCCAAATTTGGATAACACATATTTTATATTTGTTACATGTTCCTATTTACATAGCAATACATACGATAAAAGAAAATATTTAATATTGCTTCTTGCAGTTTAAATTGCTTTTAATTCAGTTAGGGTTTCTTGGCTTCTTAAGGTTTAAAATTTAAGGGGGTAAAGAGTTAAAGGATTCAAACTTTGGCTTCTGCATTCAAATGTTAATGAAGTTAATAAAAGAAACACATTTCTCAAAATTCAGTCCTACATCTTTCTATAATGAAAGATTACTGTGAAGGTTTTCAGAAAAACCTGGAATGAGCCATTTTGCCTGCTGCAACAACATATCTAAACGGTAAGAAATATATATATATATTTTTTTTATATTTTTTCAGTATGCTGTGCGAATAGGAACAAATAAAAAGATTTAGAGGGGTTTTCTCAAATTTGACTGCAAACGTGGAAATACATTTAAATAGAGCACCCCCAAGACCAATCCCAGCTGGGGGTCTGTGGCAGGTGAGACTGCTCCTGTACACCCCCAAGACCTTTGATTGTCATGTATTCTATGTTATATGTTATATGTCATTGGCTATTTAAAAAGGGCTACAGCTATGATATGGTGTATATGCTTAGAATCTGCTGTTTCTTCCTTCACTGTCCAATCACAGGTTGTGGGCAAGTACAAGATCAAATTTATTACTTAACTGTAGTATAGAAAAATCATGTCTGGAGTCTGGCTGTATTTTCTGCAGGACAATGCAAACCTCAAGAATTTAGAGACAAAAATACAAATCATTTGCAGGTGAGACTGCTCCTGTATACTGTATGTGTTTCAGCTGTGTATATAGCTGTTTTGGAGTTCAGATCCAAACAGCAATATTTATTTTTCAAAGGAAGTCAAGTCACTTGTAGTCAACAAGAAAAAAGGTAGTTGACTACAAAACAAGTGCACTAATTTATACAATTTTTCCTATGGTTTTACTAAAATATTTTTTACTAAAAATGTATCAACTAAAATTATCACAATATTCTTGTTAAGAAGAATCTTGTGGTCAATGTAGGGAAGCTAGAAATTGAACTTTCATTGAAGCAAATTATCTTTTTTTATTTCACTGTTTCTTATTCATTTGTTCACTAAGCCCTGTGAATCCATAATGGAGGAGGGGGACAAAATATTTTAGATGCGTCAACTACTTTTTGTCCTGTGAGAAAAATATGTGATTGCACCCCTAGCTGTTGCTTCAGACTAAGTTTTTTCCTTTTGTACAATAAATGACTTAAAGGTCATTGTGAAGGTCCCTGATTTCCTACAGAATATCTTCAGGCATATCATGCACAAGGCATTATTGCCACTTAGAGATTAAAGATACTTCCATTAACCACTGTGACAGCAGATGCTGAAAATATTTTTCTGATTACCCAGCATATTGAATTATTCAAGCTGCTTTCAGCTCTGGAAGACAGGCGTAAAGAAAAGTGGCCTGCCAATGTTATGCACAGAGGGAAATCATAGATTGTCTTTTAAATACAAATTTACTCCTGTTTTCTTTTTACAGAGTCAACAGAGACATGCTCAAATTATACTGAGATAAGCATTGACTATGCATATATTTCCTTAGCAGCAAGTTTGGGGTTTTTAATGTAAAATTAATTATTCAACACTCACTAAATGATAAGTATAGTTCACTTTTAAGTCCTTGCTACATTTTAGCATGGATAACTAATGCAGCTTTGTTAATATTTTCTTTATAGTGGCATTAAACGCTCTTCCCCAACCACCTCCCCCACAAATGCTGCTGTAAGCACTTACCTTATTTGATGCCTCTTGGTGCAATCATCTTATGCATTCCACTTGTTTCCGACGGGACCTCCAGCAAAGTGCTGGTCTCTGATCCAACGCAGACTCCTTGTGTCCCACGGAGTCTGTCCGGCGTGCACGCTCCCATCTGCGTCCACTTACTGTCATTGAGTTTTCTCCCCCTCCACTCTACTGCGCATGCTCCCACTCACTTCCTCCTTCACAACTGTTTGGAGATCTGGGGATCTTCAGCCGAGAGCAAGCGGCGCTGGAACAGGTAATTCATTGGGAATTTGCCTATTTTTTTTTTAAATCATGGGGCACATATCTACTGCTTGCTGGCAGTAGATTTGTGCCAAAAAAGAAAATACTTTAATTCTACTTTAAATTCCTGAAAAAGCATTGTTTATTTAAAATGGTTATAATGTTTTGTATACGCATTTAGCCTCCTTCTCCACTTTTTGTTAAATTGTAACTAGTCATTAAATGTATTTATTTGGTAATTTTACCATTTGATTTTCAAAACATATGTAACACTTTCAAGAGGCAAAAGTATTTCTATTTCACACAAACTAATTAAAGGAAAACTCCACTTTTGTATAGAATTAATATAGCATATAAATTTGCTACACAAACAATTTTATAATTTCATTTTATGAAGCATTACCTTTTCATTTAATTTTACATCTGGATCTTAAATTGCTTGCCTGATCGTCTTGTAATTAATGTTTCAGTTCTGTTCAATTGGTTTAAATGGTGTCTGTTGGAAAAAGCAATTTTCACTTTTGCTGTAGAGTCTTGATAGTATTGAAATCTGGACTCTCTAAACTGTGCTTGGGTTATTGTGCTGCTGGATGATGAACCTTAGCTTCAGTCTTAGGTGTTCGAACTCCACAGTATTCCCTTCCCCTCCGCCTTTTTCCCTTTGGTATACAAGGCACATTTCCCTGGCTGGTTGATTTGCACAGAACAAATGGATATGCAGTATGTTTACTGGTTATTACTGGATGAAATTGTAAGTGTGTACATACACATGGATATGTCATTGTTTGATGTAGTAATTATACTAATTACATACCTTGAGGAGCATATGAATAACATCATATACAATGAAAAAGACATGATACAAAGTTTTGAATAATATTTATTGTTATTTGCTTCAGATACAGTTTGTAAATTAAGCCATTGTGATATAGCTCATATTTAGTACAGACGAGATTTGTATTAATTATTTTTTTATGATACAGATTTTCAAAATATTTTGCATAAATATTGTTTTTATATACAGTGTGTGTATATGTGTGTGTATATATATATATATATATATATTTCCTGGATCATCTCATGTCGGCATACCTATGGGTCAGCTCCTCCCCCCTGACCCTACAGGACCACCTTTCAACTAGCTAATAAAAGACTAGCCTCCTCCCCTAGTACCTGTTCTCTTTTTTTCCTCGCTCCAGGACACGATTGATTTATATCCTCCCTGCCGTTTTTCCCAGCCGCGTTCAGCCTCTCCCGAGTTGGAAGACCCCTCCGCTGGTAGTAAAGCTCCTTGGGAGTGGGTACCCGTGGTGCATGGTTGCAGGGACATGGGTGAGCATAGCTTTCTGTTTTCTTTTCTTTCTTCCGCCGCGAGTATCACGGCGTCTATGTGACCTCCTGCGCATGCTCCGGCGTCCGCTCCCGGAAGTTCGTAACCACATGGGTTACTATGGGGGCGGCGGGACGCTAGCGGCGCGCATGCGCAGTAGGTTCGTTAGCGGCCGGGCGTCCTGGATGCCCTATCAGCAGGCTTTAGTTGGGGATTTATACCACAGGGACACAGAGGATATCCTACAGGTTGCTGCTGTTTCCTGTCGGTTCTGTGCTGGTAGTGCTGCTGTGGGTGACTGTTGGTGAGTCTGTTTTCCTATCTAGGGCTATGGGCTCGTTTGTATTGTTCCTGCTGCTATTGTCTTCTATGTATCTCCAGCCTTCGCTATGAGCTCCCCTCATCCGGTCTCTGACGCACTGAAGCCTACTGAGAGGTAGGGAGGCACAATGAATGGTTGTTAAAAGAGTGGCAGCAATATTGGATGTACCGTAATGTTCCCTTTGCCTTGCAGGAGTAAGAGCCCTGGGCATAAAAGATCTGGGAAACGCAAGGAACGCAGACGCTCGTCCACCTCAGATTCTTGTCATGAGCATTCTCCAGGACGCCGCAAGCACCATCTTAGGACGCATGCTGGACATGCTTCGCCTCCATCAAAGAGTCAAAGCTTCCCGCCAGGTTCTTGCTGGTCATGCTCCGCACCATCCCTCCCAGGAAAGATGGTTTGTCAAGCGTGCCTTAAAGAGGTTGCCAGAGACAAAGACACTGACTCCCTGGAGATCTGATCTTACATTCATCAGGCAGTGAAGGACAGTTTACAGGATTAACTTCCTGCAGTGGCATCAACATCTCGGGACACGGCAGCACGACCTCGGGGCTCTCAGCCGGTAGAGGTCTCGGATGAAGGTGAGGTATTTTCTGAGGGTTCCTCCATCCCGGATGGGCAGGAATTCCTTTCTTTGGAGTTCAGTCTCGTGAAGCCTTTCGTCACGGCGATCAAGGAGGCCATCGAATGGGAGGGTGCTGAACCTCCTAAGGAAGCTCCTAAATATTTCCCAGGCTTGAAGAGGGAAGGTCCTACCTTCCCAGTTATTCCGGAGGTTAGGGACCTCATCAGGGAAGATTGGGAGCACCCTGATAGGAAATTGAATTTCCAAAATCGCTTCCAGAAGCTCTACCCCTTGAGTGCGGTGGATACAGCACTATGGGACACACCGCCTGCAGTTGATGCAGCACTGCAGCGCCTGGCGAGCCACATATACCTGCCTCTGGACAACTCAGTGGCTTTCAAGGATGTGATGGACCGCCGCATAGATGCAGATTTAAAGAAGATCTACTCTACGGCCGGGTGGGCTTTACGCCCCACCTTGGCACTTACTTCACTATAAAAAGCCTTAAAGGTTTGGGTTTCCACTGTGGATGTTGCTCTTAAATCAGGCTTGGAGAGCACGCAAATAGTGCCCGCCCTAGAGGAGCTGAATCTCTCTGCGGATTTCCTGGCTGAATCTTCTATTGACCTGGTCCGCCTTTCTTCTAAATTGATAGGTGACGGCGAAGCGAGCATTGTGGCTGCGCCATTGTACTGCCAATGCGGCCTCCAAGCAAGCTTTGTGCTCTATCCCTTATGATGGCAAGAATCTCTTCGGGAAAACATTAGAAGATGCCATTAAGAGGGTGACGGGAGGCAAATCAGGCCTCCTTCCGCAGGGATTTAGACGGAAGTAGCAGTCCTTTCGGCCCGGTCAGGGGTCACAGAGGTTTCATGATGCAAGAACATACAGACCCGGTAGGCAGTTTTCCAGGCCCCAGTGGAGAGGGGCTCAGTCGTCTCTATTGCGGGATTTTAAAGCAAAGGCCGGTCAAGCAGCCAAAGCAGCCGACAAGCAATTTTGAAGGTGCGCACACCCAGGTTGCCCCAGTAGGTGCAAGGCTCTTGGCCTGGGTGGCAGAAATAGAAGATGCTTGGGTCAGAACTATTGTCAACAGCGGCTATCACATAGAGTTCAGGACTCTTCCCCCACCGTGTTTTGTAAGCACACTGTTACCGCGGGAGCAGTTGAAGAGAAGATTACTGCTCGACTATGTCACGGAGTTGCTAACCAAAAAAGCTATTGCCCTAGTGCCCCAAGGAGAATGGGGTCAAGGTTTCTACTCCCCCATTTTTCTAGTAAGAAAATCCTCCGAAGGCTTCCGTCCAGTGCTGGACCTAAAGAGGTTGAATGCCTTTATTCACGTGAGGTCGTTTCACATGGAATCAGTCCAGACCATTATCTCGGCGGTCCAACGGGAAGACTGGATGATCTCCATAGATTTGGAGGACGCTTATCTCCATGTGCCAATCACGGTGGGTCATCAGAGGTATCTCCGTTTCGCTATAGCGGGCCATCATTTTCAGTTCTGTGCCCTACCTTTTGGCCTGTCAACAGCTCCACGAACCTTCTCAAAGATGTTAGTAGCAGTTATAGCTCTGCTCCGGCTCGACGGTGTCAAGATATTTCACTATTTAGACGACATCTTGGTACTGGGGAGGTCGAGCCAAGCTTTGCTGTCACACCGCGATCTGGTCCTGTTGACCCTCGGCCGCTTCGGCTGGTTGATCAATGCCAAGAAGAGTCATCTGGTCCCAACTCAGAGGATGGAGTACTAGGGGGTCATTCTGGACTCCAGCCAGAACCGAGTGTTCCTTCCAGAACGTCGGAGAACAGAGATTTCCGCCTGTGTCACCAAGGTCATCACCTTACAGGCCTTGCAGGCCAGGGACTGTATGGTTCTACTAGGGGATGTTGTCCTCATGTGACTCCACGAGATGACTTCATTGGGCCGCCTCGTGATTCCACAAGATGTTGAAAGGTGATGCGAGGAATCTGACACTGCACTATTGCCCTTCTGTTGTCTTGTACCAGTCTTGCCACTCTCCGTTCTGCCCTAACATTGACTAGTCGTTGAGGGCCACAATTCGCATGTTCAGACCCCGATTTTCGGATGACAGTCCAGTCTTTAAACACTTTAACAACAGCTGCTCTTGAACATTTAACGAATTCTGCTGTTTTGCTAATACTTGCTCCATGGCTCCGAGCGCCAACAATCATCCCACATTCAAAGGCTGTTCAATCGCTTTGTTTACCCATATCTTAAGAAAAAATAACTTCTACTGTCGTGGTAAACAACCTGCTTCCCTATTTATAATGGTCTGGCCCTCTAGCAAGTTCAGCGCAAAATTATAGCTAATTTGCCTACAAACGTCAGGTGGTCATAATAATCAGGCCACTCAGCGTATATCGATATACAGGACAAACGATAGACATATAAGTGCTGTTGGAGTACCTGTATATATATATATCTATCCAATTATTGTGACACGAGGACCCCATTCTGTTGGTCTAAAAAGACTAACTTTTCTGTCCCCACCCCTCGATTAATATACCTCTGTTGTTCATAAGGATGCATTGAGGGCCATCAATTGGTGGCCTCCCAATACTTAATGTAGGCAGATTACATTTCTTCTCTGGGGATTTGATATTTCCAAATAAACGCGTTTCGCGCCTATGGCGCTTCTTCAGGAGAAGGAGGTGATCTACAGATCATACAGAAAGAACATAAATAATAAATCCTCAAAAACATTTCATAATTGTAATATTTAAAGCATGAAAGCAACATTGCTCACAGGTGCCAACCATTCTTACCACTTCAATGTGAGACCAGCGAGTGCACACACCGCATGCCGGATGAACCGGGGAGACGCGTACTCCCAGGGTGAGGGAGGATGGAAGCTGGGGTCAGAGGCTATACCGAGGGATACTAGTAGTATAGTGGGAGAGGAGAAGTTATCTCAAAACCACAACAAATCCACCTATCAATGAGCCTAAAAAGATATATGTGAAAAGATATATGTGAAAAAAAGGGGAGGTTATATCACAGGGACCCCCATCGTAAGCCAACCAGATATTAAACACCACAAACATCCCTAATTGATATAAATACCCGAAGTAGCAACTACAGACAAAAATCCACATGGACATAGGGTAGGTTTCCCCCTGGGAAAACGCCAACTCCCACCCATTGCCGTAGGAAGTGCACACTACCTCTCTGGACCGCCTGTCACCAATGAATGTGCACGAGAAAAAAAGGGGGGTTTTGGCATGATGGAACCTCAGGGAAGCCTCCTGCCACCCTCCCACACCAAACGCCACCGGTACAAGTGAGGCCGTCTCCAGCCGTTCACTGAAGATACTGGCGGGGCCATGCGGGCATATTAACAGCAGCGTGATGACACAGGGGGTCATATGACTTCCTAAAGTGTCACACCCTCCAGCCAGTGGGCGGTGAGCTGGAGGGACACTCCCCCCAGTGAAGGCTCAGTACCGACTCGATGGCATGTCAGAGGGGCCGGGGGATCAAACAGTGCCAGTCGTCCTAGGAACGACAATGCCCGCACAACCTGGGAGGAGGGGGACCGATTCCCGGCCAGATAGTGAGGACATCTAACTGCCCCACACCGAAATAGGCAAGGAAGGCAACCTTCAACGCAAGTAGCTCAATTACAGAAAACAAAAAAACTATATAGACAATAAGATCAATACATATACAACATATAGAACATACATAATGGCAATTCCATAATTGTAGTCAAGGTTTTACAGGTATTGTACATAATATACAACCAGATACATAAGCAAATATATTACTCGGTTAGTGCAGAATCAGCAGATACATAATGAGATATCACTGAACAGGAAATAAGCATAAAGAAAATATGTCCAATAAATATATTAGAAGGAATCAATTCTGGCACAATAAGATGGAGAAATGTTACTACATCGAAAATTGGTACGATGAGTAACACAATAATATATAACGAAAATTGACCATACTCAAAAAAATATATAGTATGAGAGCTCTTAATCATACGTCCCCATCACCCACAAGCAACGCCCCGAAAAACAAGATGATGCATGGGACAGAAAAATGGGTTATGGAGGCACCTCCGCAGGAGTAAAAGTGCAGGGATATAATTAGTTATACACTGAAGATACATGGGACAGAAAAATGTGCGGGAAAAAATTCCAAAGGGATAAATTAGCTTATACTTTAGGTCAAGCCTACAAATGGACTAAAGGTTCTTACACTAGACACAGAAATTTTGATTCACTTTTAAAACCGGACAAAGAATTAGGATTTGACTCTGATTCTTCGTCCCACTCTTCTATTTCCTCACATATCTTTCAACAACAGGGATCCCCCGTAAGCCGCACTTTGACCGCACTCACTCTAGAGGCGGGTGACCACGTTATGGTGATAATTCAACTAAAAGGAAACAATTTTCTCCTAATCAGCATTCACACCAATTAGACAAAACACCCAAGGGATTAGAGGAGAATGCATGGTCTGCAGCAGTACCCCCTCATACCCCTAGTACCACATATCTTGCTTCATATGCACATTCTCACGTACAGAATGGTGAGGCCAGCTCTCACAACACATGTATTGGGAGGGAATCTCCTTTACCCTCCTTAAAACTCACACAGGCATAAACGCAGCTAATTTTTTAGGGATACCTCACGATGTCAAGAAATCGGGCAGCTTGGATCCCTTTCTTGTAAAGACCAACTGGAGGTGATTAACTTATCTGATTACCCCCTAGATGAATTACAAGAGCAGGTCCTCAAATTGGGGCTCAGCTTTTGTCCCTCTGAGAATATGGATCAATTTGAAGTTGTTAATGATTTACATTTATTTGCACGCAACCTCCTGTTTAAGGTATATTATGATAAAGGGTCTAGTGAGCGACAGGAATTAGCTAGAGATCTAGCATGCTGGGAGGGTGACACGATGCTTGATTTCCGCGCCCTGAGAGATCTTATGCAACTTTTGGAGGAAGGAGAACCTGTAGTCTGCGTCCGGGGGGGGGGGGTTGGGGGAAACACCTCCGGTGCTGCCATTCAGCCTCCTGGCTCCACCACTAATGTAGTATTTAAAAACAAATCTACGAAATGTCCTGTCCTGCAGTCGAACCCTAATATTTGGGCGTTTCTGCAACAAACTATTAAAGAAATCGAGGGCCTACCCTGTGGCGTACAGCTAACCTCCCGAGACCTCTTAAGGAGGCCCTGACCAGATTAGGTTAGAACACCGATATCGTAATTAAACCTGCAGATAAGGGTGGGAATATAGTGGTTCAAAATAAAATACAATATGAAACCATGTGTTATAAAGTTCTCCATAACAAAGAATGGTATCAGATCATTCCGAAAGATATACTCTATTATTCGTCAAGCATTCCTCAATGACCTTATTACTAAGGACTTACTCAGACTTATTGAAACAATTAGATGGGATTATGATTACCCCCGATTCCTGGCTTGTAACTATTGACATTGAAGCTTTTTACAGTAGTATCCCCCACTCCAAGGGCCTAACTGTTATTAGGCAGTTTTTAAAAGAGCTAACAAATGCCACTGCTCTGTATAATAGATTTATTTTAAATGTTCTGGAGTTTATTCTTAGGCATAATGTTTTCATTTTCAGTGGATCCCACTACCTCCAGATACAGGGCGTAGCAATGGGCCCTTGTTGTGCTCCTTCCTACGCCAATCTGTTTCTGGGGGGGTGGGAAAGAGACCTTTTTCACCAGGAGGATGCTGCAGGCCTTTTGGAGTTTGTGCTGTCATGGTCTAGATATATTGACGATATCTTCATGGTGTGGACAGGCACTAGGGAACAATTGGATCTCTTTATTGAATCTCTACAAATGAATGAATACAATCTTAAATTCACTATGACATGTCATCAGAGATCCATTGCCTTCCTGGATGTCCAAGTGGGGGTAGAAGAGGATGGATCTATTTATACCAGCCTCTATAGCTGCGGGCAACACTATCCTACATGCTTTGAGTGCATTCCTTACAGACAATATCTGCGCCTCAGACGTATATGTTCGGCTGATGATCTTTTTGAGGGGGAGGCGATAACACTCAGAGACAGACTATTGTTGAGGGGCTACAGCAAAATACTCGAGAAAGCATATCAACGTGTCAAGTCAAAGACACGGGAAAAATTGATTTATTCTTCCAGAAACAAACATAAAGATCCAGTAGAAACCTCTAATGTGCGCTTCATTACGCGTTATTCTAATCAACATACACAGATCAGACATATCATGGACAAACATTGGCATTTACTTTTAGTGGACTCTAGTATTTCTAAGTTTATAGGCCCCAAACCTGAAGTTGTACATAGGCGTTTTAAATCTCTGAGATACCAACTGACGCATAGTCACTATCAGTCACTGGCCGAAATTAGCACTAGAAGGGACAATGGCACTTTTTGTTGCCATCAATGCAACTATTGCAAATATATAAAGCAAGGCAATCATATCAAACTACCTAATGGCAGACTGTGGTACCCTAGACATCATATCAATTGCAATACTTAAGGGATTGTTTATTTAATGTCATGTGTCTGTGGAGCATTCTACATTGGCAAAACGATCAGACCATTCTCTAGACGGATCCATGATCACATGTGAGCCGATACATCGGGCTACATCATAATTTCAAACCTGGGGTCCTGTCTTTTTATGGCTTGGAGCACATCGAGGACAATATACGGGGTGGAAATTTAGATCAGAAAGTTCTCCGTAGAGAAATGGGATGGATATATAGACTCCATGCCACAAAACCTCCTGGTTTATATGAGGCTTTGAGCTTCAAACCATTCCTCTAGAATTGCAGGGACTCATGATTAAGTGTGGCCCCCTTCTACATTTATTCCCCCAGCTGGTTTTATGAGTTCCATGAGCTTTGGCCCAATATGCATCTAAACTGAATTTGTCTCTGAGTACTGTTCTCTACATCTCCTCCCTGACAAACTAATAGAATGGGTCTGTAGAGGGTGTGGAAAATGTTATACCAACTCCTTGGAAAAAATATTGTTTGAGTATACTCTCTAGGTCAGTTTTCCTTCTAACTCCTTATTCCATTCCTTTTTGGCATCTACCCGCACCTCTTTAGGTGTGTGTTGATGATTTACATCCTTTTCTACACCTACATATATCTTCAGTGTATAACTAACTATATGTGCGGGAAATGTTTTCCCTGAACTTTTACTCCTGCAGCGGTGCCTCCATGCCCCATTTTTCTGTTCCATGTGTCATCTTGTTTTTCAGGTCGTTGCTTGGGGGTGATGGGGACGTATGATTAAGAGCTCTCATACTATATATTTTTTCTGAGTATGGTCAATGTTCGTTATATATTATTGTGTTACTCACTGTACCAATTTTCGATCAATGTAGTAACATTTCTCCATCTTATTGTGCCAGAATTTATTTCTTCTAATATATCTATTGGATATATTTTCTTTATGCTTATTTCCTGTTCAGTGATATCTCATTATGTATCTACTGATTCTGCACTAACCAAGTAATATATTTGCTTATGTAGCTGGTTGTATATTATGTACAATGCCTGTAAAACCATGGCTACAATTATGTAATTGCCATCATGTATGTTCTATATGTTGTATATGTATTGATCTTATTGTCCTATATGTTTTTTTTGTTTTCTGTAATTGAGCTACTTGCGTTGAAGGTTGCCATCCTTGCCTATCTCGGTGTGGGGCGGTTAGATGTGCTCACTATCTGGCCGGGAATCAGGGAAGATGTTTTCCATCTAGGATGGTGACTTATTTTGGTCCTCCTCCTCCCAGGTTGTGCAGGCATTGTCGTTCCTAGGACGACTGGCACCGTTTGATCCCCCGGCCACTCTGACATGCCATCGAGGCGGTACTGAGCCTTCACTGGGGGGAGTGTCCCTCCAGCTCAACGCCGTTGGCTGGAGGGTGTGACACTTTAGGAGGTCATATGACCCCCTACGTCATCACGCTGCTGTTAATATGCCCGCACGGTGCATATTATGCATGGGAGGGTGGCAGGAGGCTGCCCTGAGGTTCCATCACGCCAAAACCCCCCTTTTTTTCTCGTGCCCTTTCATTGGTGACAGGCGGTCCAGAGAGGTAGTGTGCACTTCTTACGGTTGTGGGTGGGAGTTGGGGTTTTCCCAGGGGGAAACCTACCCTATATCCATGTGGATTTTTGTCTGTAGTTGCTACTTTGGGTATTTATATCAATTGAGGGATGTTTGTGGTGTGTAATATCTGGTTGGCTTATGATGGGGGTCCCTGTGATATATCCTCCCCTTTTTTTCACATATATCTTTTCACATTTATGTTTTTAGGCTTCTATACCTATAATTTATTATTTGGATTGTATTCTCTTACTACAATATTCTTGTCTAGTTCATGTAAATCCATCTACTGAATCATATTGTATTATTCAGCACTACCATGCTACCACATTCTATTATCATGACCTCTATCCTGGAACTTAGTGGGTGTTAGGAGGTTTTCTCTCTTTTTTTCCTTTCTTTTTTTATGATATATTATTAACTATGATGTTTTTTTCATCTTTTGTACTGAATAAGAAATAATTTATTTAAAAAAAAAATTGTAGTTAATTGGACTTATCACTTGGTGCCTAAAACCCCCCACTTTTTTCTCTTTTGCCATTGAATAGATTATGAGTTCTCAATGGGTTCTATGCGTTTCACAGATAATTGCTTCTTCAGGAACCTTTTGTGGAGCTCTATGGTTCAACAGATCATATATGTCATCCATATGCTTTGTATATAACAGATTGCATTATATTTCATTGGGCCATGTTACCTCTTATTTTGTAGCAATATACATTTTAACATTATATGTGTGAGATGTAAAACCATAGACAAATATAGAGAAATAGTACCAGAGAGATAAAGGATAATCAGAAAATGTACCCTTAATTGATATGTGATCAGGTATACCGCTAAAAGCGAGCTTCAGATGAAAGAGGGTCTAGATGTCAACACTTCCACCGGTGTAGGGGCTTTCCGGGGAGACGGGGACAGGCTCAGTAAATGTTGCAATCAAACTGATCCTTTTCAAACAAAGACAATGTAATATTGCTGCAGATTCTATCAGTGACATCATCCAGTTGTGTTCACAAGCCTTGGATGTGGCTGTGCTGTCAGGAGAGAGTATCCTGAAGCTCCTGGTAAAAAAAAAGGGCTAGCCAACTCCACTACATCCAGGCGCTTGTGAGTACCTTCCAGAAGAGCAAACAATCATTTCCACAATGTTTGAACCCTAGTGGGGTCATCTTCTCCTGGGGGGGGCACCTTGCAGCAGCATTGCCTGTTTAGGACCCTCCTCTACAGGTGCCTGGTGTCAGGGTACCATGCACAGGCGTCCTCACACCACATGCAGGTACCCACGCAGGATGACCAAATTAATATGCCCACACAGGATAGGGTTCTATGCACACAGTTTATTTGCTACACAACAACAACACTACAAACCCCCTCAACCCCCCACAGGTTTAGCAGTGAAGTAATAAACCCACCGTTGGGACAAACACACACCTACAGCCAGGGGGAAGCAACAAGGAGGGGTAACAGGCCTGCAGATACATGGCAGGCCTCAGGATAAAAGAAGAGTGGTCAGGTACAAGCCGGGTCGTTAACAGGAGGGCAGCAGCACGGTACAGGAACAGGATCCAATAGAGTGGTCGGGTAACAAGCCGGGTCGGTGACAGGTCTGCAGATAGGAAGCAGGGTTCAGGAAGCAGGGTTCAGGTTTATGGGAATCAGTCAAGTGCAGGCGACGCAATACTGAGCCAGCTTCCTGACTGCAGGACCTGGCTCCAGCACCACCTGGGGGTGCCCTGGATCCTGACACCTGGGTAGGCACCTCTGCTTCCCCCACTGGGGTCTCCCTGCCCCCCTCCCCTTCTCTGGGGGGGAATGGTTGGTGTAGGTCATGTTGCTCTCTTATCCCCTTCCTCTCACCCGGGGGGGTGGGGGGGTCAGCCACCTTGTGCTGTGTCCTGCCTTATGGTGCTGTTTTTCTGGTGTCACTAGTGAAAGTAATGTTAAATGATGGGCTTCCACTGATAAAATCCTTCTGGGAGGTGGCACACTTCTGGCTAGATCATTGACAGATAAGGGCGCTGTTTATCCAATCTAAACCCTGACATGGGAGGAGTATTGTTACATTGAACACCATATTGAATGATTGCACTTAAACACTTTACTTTTTTGCAGTAGATTTAATGATGGTATTAGACTATATATTGATTGAATACTGCCACAGATTGATTTGTAAAATGTTTTTACACTTTGCATTCATTGCACTTATGTATTGACTGAAAGCACTTTGTGAATATAGCACTATTTTATGAAGAGGGGGTTGTATGCACTTTAACATTGTTTTTAAGCACTTTATGCTTTTGCTTTTTGGATACCATATAGGGGATATTCTCAAACTAATATTAATATACTTCTGGCCCTTTTTAAAGGCACGTTTATTGTTGTAATATTGTTATAGAGTGCAGTATAGATTAATTTTTTTAAAGGCACATTTATTGTCGGAAAACTAGCATTAAACGCAGTGAAAGTTTCTTTGCATTTAGTGAGTTCATATACTAATTTAGCACGGCAGCTTAGGATTAGGGATGAGCCGAGTGTTTGAATCGAACATCTGGTGTGACTTTTAGGGGAAACCCCACACACTTCTTTTTTTGTTTTTTGTACATGGGGTCCCTCCTTAATATTCCTACCAGATCTTAAGGGCCTGGTATGATCTTAAGGGCCTGTGGAGGAGTAACCCTACACAGTTTTTTAAAAAAATTGGTCCCTCCTAACATTTCTACCAGACCTAAAGGGTCTGGTATTGTTTGGGGAGGGGAACTGCACACTTTAAGAGAAAAATTATTATTATTTTTTTTTTTACAAATGTCAGTTTTGCTGCAGCAGGTTCTATACATCGTACAGATCCGCCACTTCACAGGCAGGTTAAGGGGACCCCTCAGGCATGATATTTGAAGGATTTTTTTTAACCCTTTAAGTGACGTTAAAATCACTGCTCCTTTAAAAACGTTTTGTTTTTTGGCATTGATTCCTGTCCCACTGGGCAATACCTGGACCCGATACACCATTTATTGCCACTAACTTGCATATAAGCCCTCTTAAAGGGGACATTAATTTTCGAACTTTCGACCCCCATTGACTTGCATTGAGTTTGAGTTCATATTCATATATATGAGTTCATATTGCTCATTAAGTCATCAGTTAAGTTGACCATTTAGAAGAGGGAAGGGACAGGCAGGAGGTAGTACTGTCATAGCCAGCCAGCTCAGAGGATCAGGTGAATATATCTTTGTTGTTTTTGAACAAAGACAAAAACAAGCACTTAACCCTTGCAGTGCGGGGTAGCCACACTGTAAGGGTTAATAGCAATTTTACCCAGCGTTGTGCTTTAAAGATCTGCTCTGGTGAGGCCCCAGCTTTCTTGGCCCAAGAGGAGCCTAAAGCCCTAGTAGAATGTGCTGGAAGAAGCAGATGGGATAACGCTATAGCTTGTCTGATCCACCTGGCTATAGTATTTTTGAATGCTTTGCTGCTTTTCTTAGGACCTGAAAACAGGACAAAAAGATTAATGGAATTCCTCCAGGGCGAGTGTTTTCCAGGTAATGTAAGAGACACCTATGAACATCCAGATGGTGAAAAGCTTGTTCGTCATCATTGGATGGATAAGGGCAAAAGGAAGGGATGGTGACATCCTGGGCTCTGTGGAAGTGGGAAGCTACTTTAGGTAAGAATGCTGGGTCTGGTTTCAAGGTAACTCTGTCTGGGAAGATAATACAGTACAAGTTCTACCATGGAAAGAGCTTGGATTTCACTAATTCTTCTGGCTGACACAAGGGAGCCTTATAGAACCGATTTAGGAGTTAGGATTTTGTCCAAACAATCTTTGAAAAGATTGTAGAACTGTAGATGGGTTCTGCAAGCGAAGGGAATTCCAGAAAGGGACTTTCCTAGCAGAGACCGGTTGCTTCTGGAAATGCAGAGCTAAAATCTCTAAGTGGATTTTCTTATAATTTCCTCCAAAAAGGAGAAAAGGGCCACTATCTGAACATAAGTCAACGTGCTACAGGACAGATTCTTGTCCACCCCTTCCTGCAGATCCTCGAGCACTGTCGAGATAAAATTTTTCAGAATGACCCTTGGAATAAGGCGATATGTAGGAAAGTCATAAGCCAGATCCCAGTCTCATGGATGTGAAGAGGTGTCCACTCCCAGGCCATCGTTTTCCTCTAGAGAAAATAATATGTGTAGCATCTTGTTTGAGCATCTTGCATTTTGAGGCCACCTCTAAGTGGTCCACCTCTGGAACTCCCTACTTGGTTGTAAGGAGGTTGAATACACTCTGATTTAGAGCCCACTCTGTTGGTCTTAACTGAGACTTGGGGATGTCCGCTAGAGAGTTATGTTTGCTTTTAAGGTGGAGAGCTGCCAGACATAATACATTTAGCTCCTCCCAAGTGAGCAGATTGTCTGTGATTTCCATCAGCCTGTCAGATTTTGTGCCCACTTGTTTGTTGATATAGAAAGGCAAATAGGCAGTTCACTTTGCTAGGGAATTTTCCTATAGTTTAGTGAATACCCAATCAAGTGCAAGAAACGAACACTATTTTTGTTTGCACATAACTGGGTGATGGAAGTCAGCTGAGCTTCCGCTCATTCACTAAGCTAAGGAAAAATTCCTTTGCAAAGATAAAATTCCCTTTGAAAGTGAACAACCTATTGCCATTAGTAAAACAACCACATTAGGAAAGATATCATTGCAACTATGTTGATGCTGCAGATCGAACCTGGGAAACAGAGTTATGATGAATGTATGAAGTTTATGCTGAGATACAAGACTATCTTAGTGGCAAGGGAAACAGAGAGGGGCTAGGGCAATGAGGAAGAGGATAAAGAAAGGGATTTGGAATAACAACAACAAAAACAAGCAATGTCAAAGAAGGAGGGAAGATGTAAATGGAGAAAATTAGAGGCAGACATACTAGAACATTCAACCAGAGAGAAAATACATGATGTTGCCCTAATCTCACAACAGCTGGTTAATTTGCACACAGCAAATGTGCATGCAGTTTCACTGGAAAAATAGCTTTTTTTTTCTTCAAATAGACCACATGGTTTTATAACCATGTGTAATATGTAAATACTATTAAGAGTCTGCACAGGCTGAAGAAGAAAGGTTATAAAAGCAATTTATAAAGCTGATGGATTCACTGACCTACAAAGTTAAACTTGTGAAAAAGGTAAAATATTAAGCTAAAATATTTCTAAGATTATGTGTAAATCCATTTACATAAAAATACAATAAAAAGATCAAATACATTAAAAAATTATAATTGTCATAATTTTTAACATAATTATGAGCACAATTTGCTAATTTATCTTAAGCAGTTATTAATAACTGGCAATATTCTTTTTTAGACCATTTCTATTGTTTCTTAACAATGAAGAGATTTATTCTAGTGAATGCTCCTCTTATTATTAAATGTTATAATGAATTCCAGAACATCCATTTAAGTCTGCTGAGATTCTGGTATGACATAAACATTTCCATTTGCAGAGAATCAGCATATTATCATGTGAGAGACTCAAAAAAAAAAAGGAGCAGAAAAAAATCACATATAATGGTGTTAAGTGCGTCTTTAGCTTACTCATACAGGAAATCTGACAATTCTCCTATCTGGTGACTTACACATAATGATAAATGTGGATTTTCTAACTATCCTGTTTAATGAGATACTGCCACCACAATTTGCATATTTCCACCTCCATTGTTTCTTTCTGTAAGTTGAGTAAGTTTAATATCTAGCTAGATCTAAGAATATGATAATAGTATAAAAACAATATGTGATCAGCGCCAGTAAATAAATGCAAAGAAGTGCTACTACTCACAAAAGATAAATAAAAAATATCTAAAACTTGTATAACAATCATGTGCTGAGCTAAATAAATATATACAGTTCAGTGAAATATGTGATATAACAATAAGATATATAAAGGGAGACAAAATATAAAGAGGACATGCATATCATCCAAAACATACAATTTATTGAACAAAAGCAGGTACTCACAATGTCACAGGTGACAAAAGGCATAAAACAAATATGCAATGGACACCACAGTACAAATCTATGGGTGCAATGGGACTCCCGTCTGTCCGGCTCAGCCGAAGAGTGACGTTAGATGCTCAGCCCTACGCACGTTACGTCTATGCGTGACTTCGTCAGGAGACATAGAGTACCTGCTTTTATTCAATAAATTGTATTTTTTGGACTATACACACTATGTCCTCTTTAAATTTTGTCTCCCTTTGAAATGATGATGTTATTTGCAAGCTGAGGAGGCAATCTGGTCTTCATACAGCTTCCCTCCCCTATTAAGAAGGGAAATGCACTTTGAGACCTAGTGCTGTGGGGCTACTCCCCAGGTGAGCGCTGTTCTAATTTTTGCATTCACTGGGTGGAGGTGAAGGTCTTTCAGGATTCTGTGGATTTGCTTACTTGGAAGTTTGAATCTTTCTAGTGGTGGACTATCCCCTGCATTTGCACGATTTTAATTGTTGCACATTGGACTTTGTTTTTATCACTCTGTTCTATTATTTTCAGGTTTTGATGTTCTCTTTTGAATATATTTTTTTAAAGCATACACTTACAGTATATATCTTATTGTTATATCACATATTTCACTGAATTCTATATATTTATTCAACTCGGCACATGATTGTTATACAATATGATAGTACTTTGATAACGTTGGGCTGTATAGATCATAGCAAATTATATTGATCTATGAAATATTTGCATTACATACTGTGATATAGCACACAAGATAATTTTATCGAATTGTATTCTCTTTCTCAGTCAAAGGAGACTAACATTGTCTTTTTAAATTGCATCAATAAAAATTGTATTCCATTTATGTTTCTAATTATCTGCTTAGCTGACTTGTTACTTTGCCTATAGCTGACTAGTTACTATTTTAATATAGAATAGAACATCCATATATTTTGAAAGGCTAGACTTTATTTCATTATATCGGACATGGAAATAGAATGCAGGGCATGCAACAGTGGAAAGCAGATGGGGTTAAACTGCACTGATGAATAGGCTAGTTGAATTGAGTCTAAGGGGGTGATTTATACCGTATATACTCGAGTATAAGCCGTCCCGAATATAAGCCGAGGTACCTAATTTTAGCCAAAAAAACTGGGAAAAAGTATTGACCCGAATATAAGCCGAGGGTGGGAAATGAGGCAGCTACTGGTAGATAGATACCATTAAAATACATTAATATTTATTTAAAAGAAAAATAACCTAGCTCTGTAAGTGGAAAAGGGGGTACAGGGCTACATATCATGTACTACGGATCATTTAACCCATTCATATTAGCAGAGGATAATTGTAAATCTATTGTTCAGTGCACTCTATATGTAGTATATAGTACATGTACATATAGAGTGCCTGCAACAATACATTTACAATGATCCTCTGCTAACATGAATGGGTTAAATGATCCATAGTACAGGGCTACATACAGATCATTTAATACATTCATGTTAGTATAATTGTAAATGTATTGTCTGCACTGTATTAGCAGTATAGCACTGCCACTGGAACATTTATGAAAACTAAAACATTTCTATGATGTATGCTTTTCTGTGCACATACTTTAAAGCCCATCTGTGGCAAAAACCTAAGCCCTTCTCATCCCTCTCTGCTGCTTCCACCATTCCCCAAGTTTTGTTTTTAAATGCCTCCAAAGCATTTTTTGCTCTCCTGTGACAGTGGTCATGTAGTCCACTGCAGTGCCTCTTCAAGTAGTGACAGCTAATGGTCCACCACTGCAGTCCAGGTGTCTGCCTGTAAATCAGGAGTAAGGGACCCCACACTTACACCATCCTATATTGAAGGTTGGTCTTTCTTTAAGGCTGTGACACACAAGCAGCAGCGAAGCAGACGCGAAGCAGCGCAGAGCAGTGGCGCGCTGCCTTCGCGAGCAGTGTTATGTCATTTTCTCCTCGGCACGTCGGCTTGCGAGAGCTCGCGTAGCTGAGTGTGCCGAGATGAAAAATGTAATCTTCAGCCAATCGGCTTCGACGTCTGGCTGGTTGTTACGCATGAGCCGATTGGCTGAATGTGCAGTAAATCATCTGACTGCACTCAGCTCACAAACTGCACGCTAAGCTCCGTGCCGGACAGCTTTGCTTCGCTCTGCACGGCTTTTGAGTGCAGTGTGTCACGGGCTTACCCCCACTCCCCACTCCCTCTCACCAACTGCCACTTTCTTTCCATTGCCAACTCCAGCTAAATGTTGCACCTGCTTCAAGTTTAGAGACTAGGTCAGGACCAGGCCCCCTAAGAAGGCACTGTCCTGCTACTGCCACAGAAAAGCAGAGAGTGATGGAGCACCAAACAATTGCAAAGGTGCTTTTTAGTGCTATTTGAGCTGTGAGCCTGCAGGTGGCCAGGGGAAAGTGTATCAATGTGTACCGTACACAGACTTTTAAGAAGATAATGTTGGGTGCTGGAGTAAGCCTTCCAGTCTCCTGGCACTGGCACACTGCCTCTGCCCATGTTATTGCAGAATGTAGTTCAAATTCTGTAAATTTAAAAAACTAGAATGTAAAAAACAAAATATAGTGTGACATACAGTACTCTTTTTTTATAACTGTTTTGTTAAGAAGAAATCTTGTACACTGTTAGATTACACTGAGAGTCAATCTTTTGCAGTTTTGCAAGCTGGAATGGGGACAACCCAGTACCCATCCTCATACACTATTCCAATGTGTGCACTTCAGTGTTGTATTATTCTTCACCTTTATTTTGTCAAACCTTTTAAGACTCTAGAATAAAAAAAAATGTATGATTACAGGGGTCTACAAATTTTGGGAAATTATCGACCTCCGAGATATAATTTGTTAATTATTACATATTTTGATTAGATGAATTAGAAAACAGTTGATAAAGGTGCTGGTTGGCTAAAGTTTTTAAGATATTTCACAATAAAGATTTATACACAGGCAAGTATATTTGCCTACAAGGGAGGGAGGTGTCTGATGATCATGATGCCTCATAACTTTTCGACAGTATGGTAGAACAATGAAAATGGTACCACATGGAAATGTGTAAATTTGTCTTCACTTTGAGACTAAAGATTATGACATAACTGTAATTTATTAGTCTTTTATTGCAAGGTGCATTTGTCTTGGTCAGATCTGCAGTCATTGCCTAACATTTCCAGGGAACTGTTGCGTGATATTTTCCCTCGGAAGCCAAGATGCCTCAAAACTGTGTACACAACCCAGATAACTTCTGCTACATTTGTGGCGAGGTTACATTTGCATCTCAAAAGTGCAGTATTAGGGCAGTGGTAGAAAAGGCATACCACCTTTATTATGGAGGCAAAATAGGGGATCAGGTCAAAATGTGGGCCCTAATTATTGTTGCATTACATGTGCAACTTATCTGCATCATTGGCTAAATAAGAAGAAAATGTCCACGCCCTTCGTAGTCCCAATGATGTGGAGTGAACCCACCAATAATAGTAGCAACTGCTATTTTTGCATGGTTCCCCCAATTAAAAAATGGATCTCAATAAAGAAGTGTACTGTGGAATATCCAAACATTCCATCCACGCTGTGTCCTGTACCCCATGGTGAGTACTTGCCTATTCTAGATTCACCAGAATCCTGCTCCTCTAGACTCAGATGATGATAAAAACAATGAGCAGGATGCAGCTGAACTGGGGCCGTCGATGTCAGCGGACCCAAAAGTTCACAAGAGAAAAGCCAAAAAGCGCAGTTTAGATATGTTAGAGCTTGTCAGTTTTTCATGCAAAAAGCATGAAAATGTAACATGAAAAACCAATACATGAATGGAAAGTTATATTATAGGTATCAATAAAAAGATACATTTATAATGATTGGCGTGGCACCATTCTCATTGCTATATCACATTTTTCAGAAAAGTTATGGAGCATAATAGAACATCCCCCTCGTAATTTTGAATTATTTTGATGCAATTTTGACCTGAAGCTGTATCTTGGAAACTGAAGCCAATTAATACTAGACTTGTGCGCCATCAAAAAATTTGTTCCGTTTCGTTCCGGAATATCTGTTATTTCGTAATTCGTATCCGAAACTCAATTCGGATTCGTACGAAATACGAATTTTCGTTAGTTTCGGCACATTATCGTAACTTTACGAACATTCGTTATGATGAAGTTAAAAAGCAAAAATACCTTTGTTATTATTGGAGTCGATGTGGTAGTTGTTTTTTTATCCCAAATACGAATTCCGTTAACGGATTCTGTATCCGAATTTCGTATAAAAAAAACCTACCATCAACTCCAATATAAATGTACTTTGCTTTTTAACTTCAATATAACGAAAGTTCGTAACGGAACAAAAATACGTCAACGGAATTTCGAATTTCCTGCCTGTATTGTAATGCAACTGTCAGCAGCAGAAGAGAAAACCTCTGATTGGTCAACCAAAACGAAATACGAATTCCGTTAACGGATTCCGTATCCGAATTTAAAAAAAAAAACTACCATCAACTCCAATATTAATGTACTTTGCTTTTTAACTTCAATATAACGAATGTTCGTAACGGAACGAAATTCCGTCAACGGAATTTCGTATTTCCTGCCTGTATTTTGTAATGCAACCCTCAGCAGCAGCGGATCCGTATTTTTCGGATTTAAAAAAAAAATCTTGTCATGTTGTTCAACCTCATTTACAGGGGTAATATTAGTTCCTGTTTCAAAGAAATTCGGATCCGAAATTCGTTAACGGAATTTCGTATTTCGGATATAATTCAGAAACTGCAATTCGTATTTCGGATGCTTAAGAATTTACGAATTTCAGGAAAATTCGTACGAATTTCGATTCGTAACGAAACAAATCGCACATGTCTAATTAATACCCAAGACTTAATTTTTCTTTTATTAGTGACCTAATTCTGGTAAAAACTACTTTCATTTCCGAGGCTCTCTCCTTGTAGACCAGTGTTATAGATAAATCTAAGTAAATAAAACACATTGTAAACTGTGCACATTTTTTTTTAAATTAAAAAAGTCATGTTTGTGTAATTTCTGAAAGTGACAGTTAGGTTATGATAATAATGTGATAATTATATTTCTTTATTGCTCTTATACTCAAAAATCAAAGTTATTTTTTCAGAAACTTGATCATTTATGAGTTTCTAAATGCAGGTGAATAATTTCCTGTTTTTTTCTGCTTGAGATAATTAAGCTTATGTTCATGCATGTTTTATTAAACTACTTCACTGGCACATACAGACACTATGGGGTCTATTCACTAAGCTGCCATTAGCTTCGGCTGATCCTTCGGCTAGCTTCGGCCCCAGGACCCCTCAGTTCAGTAGAACTCACTATAGCCCGTACAGCTCCCAAAGTTGGCCGAGCGGCTCAGTCGAGCCGAAGGCACCAGAGGTCCCCCTCTGGTGATTGACAGCAGCAGAGGGTGCAATAGCTAGTTTGCTATTGCAAAGTGAAATAGCCAATAGGATTCTAGCTATGCATTCCTATGGTGATTTTTTTACTCTGACGGCAGCAGAACCGCCCGGCCAATAGAAAACAGTTGGGCGGAGCTAGCTGTCACTGCTAGCCCCGCCCAATCGTTTTCTATATTTTTTACTACTTTTTTAACTGTTTTTCTATTCTGCTCGGTACCACAGAGGTACCAAGCAGAACAGCCGAGCTGAATGCATTCGGCTATTCACTCACTGCTGTTCGGCATCTATGAGAATAGGCCGAACAGCAGCGAGTAGCCTGCTGGAGGTTCGGCTTAGCCGATCCAAATGTTGGATCGGCTGATTCGGACTCCTTCTGCACTTCGGGGCGGCCGAACATCTGCCATGAGCTGTTAGATGATGTTGCCCTTGCGGAAGGACAAATAGAAAGTCTTATCAACATGATGTCAATAGCTACTTTAAGAAACTGAGTACATTCGTATTCCTGTCCGGCACAAACTAATACATTTAACATATTGTTTTGAATATTTCACTGTTTTATTAGCTAAAGGCCCTTCAAACTCATCACATCCCTTCATATCACAGACACCTACTTCTTTTGAGAAAATCTTTACCAGCACAACTTAGTAGAAGTTGCCTTCCTCAGGACCAACTGTGGGGATAGGGTTCTGTATATGAAGGTTCTTTTTCTACTGACCCAAGGACCATAATATCAGGATCATGCATGGTTCCACTCTGCCTTGATAAAAAGAAACTGTACAGTTCCAAAACATTGTAGTAAATCCAGTTAAACTGGTTGTCTATTACAAAATGACTGATGTTTAGGTTTATATGTCAGACCTATGGTTCTCAAACTTTTTTCAGTCACATCCTACTTGATACATCCTACTTGATGACCCCCACCCTAATCTTATGCAAAATATCCAATAATTAAAAATGTGACTGTACATGTATATTATTTTATAGCACATCATTTAAAATCTAAATAAAAACGTATAATTCACATGAAACTGTATAAATTACCACACTTAAATGCACAAAAAACACTTTTATTAAATGCCTCAATAAACCTTTAAATTATATATTGAACATTAAATGTGAAATGCACGAAAGCAAAACTTAAATAGTAATTAATAATCATAACATTAACAAGAGGATACTAACTTTGCCATTATTTTGGACCCTCCTGCTGTCTAATTGTGACACCTATTTTCGGCAGTTATAGCTAAATGGCCACACAATCCTCCACTCTTTTCTGCATCAATTTTTACCTTTTGTATAATAGGTGAATAGGTTTATACTACGTTCCAATGTCCAACTTCTACACATCCGTTCACTCCCTCTCCTGTGTGTACCTTTTAACCATCTTTTCACCATGCCCATATTAACTTCTGCCCACTTTACCTTTCTGCTGTTACCACTTTCTGTCTTTTGGCTCCACTCATCCTTTGGCATTAACCCTTATATAGCTTTTTTATATAACTTTTGCTCAGCAGCTCCCAGACAAACTCCTATTGCTAGAAGATTAAAGCCATAAAAGTCAGAACTAGATGCTGTTGGCCCAGTGTACAATAGAATTTTTAGGAGACCTTCTAGCACCAAAGCTGGGTAATACCTTCACTCTACACACGAAGAGACCAGAAAGTGGCACTTTCTCTAAAATAAGTGGAACAAAAATGTTGCAATACATGGTTGCATTGTGCATTTAAAATGTATGTCAGGTAAAACTAAATAGTCAGTGCATCTTTCCAATACATGCACCTCTCCCCATGTGTTAGGCTTTTAAAAAAGTATAGAAAATGTATTTTGATCTAAATTAGTGTTGTCAGCCCTGCCTTCTGGACTATAGAAATGTATCCCCTACTACATGCTTTTGCTCTGGCTCTCAAGAGCTTGCACACTGTTTAGAAAGGGACTCTTGGGAGATGTAGTTTTCGGGAGAGTGGTGTGGTGTCATTAGGACCTACTAATAATAATAAACAAAATGTCTTGCTACAGTATCAAGGTAAAAGCAAAAAATGATTCTGGAACTCTAGTGAGAGAGGAGATTTGGGGGTAAATTTGGGAACTAATAGGTTAAGAACAGCTGTTTGGGGTTAACAGTGGAGTGCAGAATTAACAAAGCATAGTCAAATTTAAAGGTAATTGTGAAAAATGATCTGCACACTAATTTGCATATGTGTGCAATTAGCCAGTGAGAATTTTGTCTAAAAGTGTGCACTGATACTTTTGGATGGAGCCTGGGAAGATGCATTATTACATATTTCATTATTACTGCTGCTTTGAGCATGCTTTGTTGACAATTTCCAGCTATTCACAAATTAGTGATTACCAAAAGTATTCGAACTTTGATAGACGATATATCATAAAATCAGTAGAAAAGTTTACAAACTTGCAGATTTCCAGTAGAAATAAGTGGGGATGGTTACTATAAAAAGGAGGTAATAACCAGTTAGTTGATTTATATTTTTATTTGGGACCAAAATTGTTAGTTTCCCGTAGTTTAGGACAAAGAATGGATTCACACTTAAGTTCCATAGTTGTAAATGTATATTGGTAACATGAGGGCCATTCAGTTTTTAAACACCATTTGAAGACCTGATACACAGGCTGTATGCCATTAATCTTGTTTGAGCTGACCCATGGCCTATGAAAAATAACCTCTCTCCCTCACCATGACAAAATAATACTAAAAAAGGGTACGAGAAGCTGGAATAACCTCCATGCACATATACACATATATGCCTAGCTAACCTAACAAGGCTATTTGACTCTAATTTTAGAATATAATTTGTTTTGTTGTAGTTAAATGTTAAATCTGCGACATCTCCAGAACATGTTAGTATACATAAGTGAGCCGATGCCTACATATTCTACCGGCAGGAAGTTATTGTATAAAGATAATAAAAAAGTACTACTTTTAATTAATCAAAACAAACCTTGAAAATACAGAATATACTATAATAACAAGTTTTTTAGAAAAGTAGAAAATATTTACCACTTGCTTGATCCGATTTAATTTGATAGTATTATCCATTATCTATGATTGTTGTCAGTGCAACACACATATATAGGGGTTTTATCATTTCAGTCCGGAAATAATTAAAGGGTACTCAGAACTCAAAAACTGATATTTCAGCTTTTAGGAAATGCTGGAGAGTTAAACCAATGACAATTTCTTCTACTTCTTCAGAGCCCTGCTGGTCAGGTATCTTTGCTTAAATTCCTAGGTCTGCATGTCTGATGTGTCTATTATAAGGGGTTCCCCACTCTGAATTCTTTATTTTATAGATAATGCACGAGGAACACACAAAGGTGGGTTAGAATGCCCAAAACTCAAATTCAACTGGATTGGAAAAAGTCAGAATTTATGCCAGAAAGATCTCACTTTTTGGAATATCCATGACAAGTAAGAAACCAGCCACTGACTCAGCCCACCTGGCTCAACCTATTACTGAAATATCACTTTTGGGTGGTCTGACCAATAAGTAGAATTACCTATCAAGTGTAATGAGTTTCAAGTCAATCCTATGTTGGATTTATACTCAACTATAGATATCTGTGCAAGTTAACGGGCTAGTTGCTAGTGTTTTGAGAACATTTACATGTGGAAATTACACACAAGCATAAATGGCACGTTTTGAAGTACACAGTGGTTATTGAAAACCTTATAACTAGCCCGGAACCTTTTTGTCCACTGAGTTTATTCAGGGAAAATAATTTAAAGTGAATTTGCTAGTTTCACAGCCAAAATGTACATTCTGTAAATATAATGACCACATATAAGAACATGCAATATTTGTTAATGACTGGCAAAGGGTATACTCATGTTTAATGTATAAGCTACAATTCCCTTTGCAGTGTGCACTGAAGTTCCAAATAGGATTATTTTGTGCCTTGTACACAGATATGTTGCAATAAATATTTGTCTTAAGACTACTGAAAAAATATATAATGTGCAAGCACCACAAATGCTGATTAACATATTAACCATGACAATAACCAACAAAGATGCAGTTCTAAATATCCCTGCATTTTGTGCTGTTGGTACAAATTAGGAAGTGTTAGTAAGGGTATTTATCATTACAACATGCTTTTACAAGTAGAAGCCTATGAAATTGTATATGTGTACTAGCCATGGCCAAAGCATACAAGTATGATCAGAAACACTATGGGGTCTATTCACAAAGCTGCCCAGGGCAGCCGAGTGAATGACCGATCAGAAGTGAATTGAGCCGAACACTGTTCGGCTATTCACTTCAGGCTGGTACGGCTGATTTCAGCCGTACATCGGCTTGCTTCGTGTGGCTTCGGATCAGCCGAACATGCTCAGCATGTTCGGCTGACCCGAAGTGCAGAAGGAGTTCGACTCCAACATCTGGATCGGCTGAGCCGAACCTCCGGCAGGCTTCTCACTGCTGTTCGGGCTATTCTGAAAGATCCCGAACATCAGTGAGTGAATAGCCGAATGCCGCCGAGCGGCATTTGGCTCGGCTGTTCTGCTCGGTCCCTCAGAGGCACCGAGCAGAACAGAAAAAGAGTGAAAAAAGTAGAAAAAAGTAGAAAAGAAAAAAGTAAATAGAAAACGATTGTGCAGAGCTAGCAGTGACAGCTAGCTCCGCCCAATAGTTTCCTATTGTCCGGCGGCTCTGCTGCTGTAAAAAAATAAAAATAAAAAAAATCCCCCGGGCGCTCTGGGAGCCCCCCGCTCCCGGCCGCCAAGAAGAGAAACCCCGCTGTGTCTTTTTTTTTCTTTATTCTGACACGAGCATGTCAGAAAAAAAAAAAAAAAAAAAAAGACGAATTCCCATTCAAAAGCATTGGGAGTTTACTATTGGCTATTTCAATTTGCAATAGCCAATAGTAAACTAGCATTGTACCCGCCCTCTGCTGGTGGACCTGATGGGGAACTGCAAAAGAGGGCGGGTACAATGCTAGTTTACTATTGGCTATTGAAATTGAAATAGCCAATAGTAATGTCCCAATGCTTTTGAATGGGAATTTTTCTTTTTTTTCTCTATTCTGACATGCTCGTGTCAGAATAAAGAAAAAAGACACAGCAGGGTTTTTCTCCTTGGCGGCCGGGAGCGGGAGACTCCCGGGGCGCCAGGGAGAGTTAGATGTTTGGAGATCAGTGTCCCTGGTTAGCAACCAGGGACGCTGATCTCTCTGAAAGTGGCCGGAGCCAGCCGTAAGATCACGGCTGGCTCCGCCCAGCTGTCAGAAGCAGGCTGTCGGCCGGCCAATGGCCGGCCGCTCGGCCAGCTTCGGCTTTCAGCACGGCTCAGCGCTCGACTGAGCCGCTCGGCCGTGATCGGGAGCTGTACGGGCTATTGTGAATAGCCCGTACAGCACCCCCTCGGTTCTCCTGAACCGAAGGGGTCCTGGGGCCGAAGGGGTCCTGGGGCCGAAGCCAGCCGAAGGATCGGCCGAAGCTACGGCCAGATCCTTCGGCAGCTTTGTGAATAGAACCCTATGATACCCCCACAAAACATTTTGGCTTTTTTTCAGTGGTTGTTTAAAGACACCTTCAGTGATGTTAGTGTATTGTTCCTACATGAAAAGCATTTTAAAAATGGCTAATTGATTAGGTAAACCTAAGACTGTAGAGATAATTTCATTCTGATTTTTGGCACACCCCAGTTAGCTGGTGTACATTCAGTTCTCGCAGTATGTATTGCCTACTAAATCACATTTCTTAATGTATTATCCTGTCTTAGTTCTGTGCATCTCAATAACCACCCCATGTGAGTAGTAAACACTGTGAAAGTACACTTTGGTTGTTCACCCTGTTTGCAGAAATGTCAAGGTGACTTGTATTGGCATATTCTTTAGTAAATCAATCCCAGTCCTTTTATCTTCATGGGAGGTATTGTCATTTATGCAGAGGATTCCATGTTTGAATTCTATCTGAAGGAGACTACAGTCTGTCTTAATCAGTAATAATTGATGTGCAGTAAGTTACATCCTAATTTGCAGTGCAGGTAAATAAATGTTGATTATTTAAATTGTGGTACAGAAGTGGAAAATGCTATATACATGTTTCAGGATGTTCCAAATAGCTCTATTGTATATGGTATTTTTTTCTTCTCTTTAATATAAACAATATTTGGCTCATTTATTATTAAGGTAGTGCAAAGAGTAACGATGATGTGCAATGTGCAGTATAACCCATAACAATTATTCAGACCAGAGTCTGCTCTACTACACATTTAACATTATTTATGCTTTAAAAACAAGCCAGTATTTGTAAACAATAGTTGGTATAAGTCGTAAATCCCTAACTGTATTATTTTTGTTTGTTTTTTTCAAAATGATGCTACTAAAAATATGATCTATTAGTATGATTTAAAAAAAAACACTAATGTAGAAAGAAAGACAGACAGACATTTACACATTGTTCCTACTTAATTGACTACTATTAAAGCCAAACAAAATGATGCATATTTCATTCTTAATTTATACATAGTGTACATTTACTATAGGGTCACATAATGTAATAAATTTGTTAATTTGTTTACATTTGCTTTCCAACAAAAAGCAGCATTTTATAATATTGCTCTTTTTACACTGAAAAACATTAAATATCACATTTAACACAGAACTCACACTGACAAAACATTTACAGATACACAATGCTTTCTTGATCATTGCTTTATAAAAAATGAAAGTCATAACCACCTCAATGCTTATATTTTTTTCTTGAACACTGAATATGTTTATTTACAAAGGACTCGAATCAGGACAAAAATATTTTGTATGGGAATGAAAAAAGTTTTTACATTGCAAGTGCTCTCTGATCTTTTGATCAATTTATTTTGTCAAAAAAAATCAGAGAAGTTGTATTGGTACAAGTTTTAAAGGCATTATGCCTTGCACAAGCATTACGCTCTGCAAAAGACAAGCAAAGCTTTAGATGATCCAAGGAATATTAATATAGAATAATCTAACATATTTATAACAGTAGTAGGCATCCCTGCAAGACTTCATTTAGCAATCCTGGTCACAAAGCAATGAGTCCATATGTATAAAAGTCCATCAAACTTCACCTTCATGTTCTGAGCCACATGCTGAAAAGAAATATTTCATATAAAATAAAACATTATCTTTTATATTGCACCACAGAGCCTTTGAAAATAATAATCTATATATAGTATATAGTATATATAGTACACCTTGCTTGAATGGGAAGATAAATTCTGGTGATATACATATATGACAAGAAGGCGTGAATGATTAATACCTATCAATGTATACAGCCTTAGTGCATTCATCTGCAGTAATAATTAGGTACTATTAATAGTACCTAATAATTAGCCAACATTTAAGATTAGAATATAATAGCAAAATAGCCAGGTCTTCTAAACTAACCAACATTCTACCTGTCCATGTAAAGAAAAAAATAGGTCAACTGAACCATTCAAATCCAACCAAAACTTTTTTTCAGGAAGGAAAAATAAATACTTCTGTCAAGTTTTTACTGCTGTCCATAACTGTGTTAGAGATTTCACCTTCCCCTCCTATCCATGTGAAGGCCTGTGGCAGCAGGATGAGAAACAAGGGGAGTGGTTTTCATCAAGAAATTAAGACATATACAGTAATGATAACACTGGAAAACAAAGATGTTGCTTCATGAACACTTCTGGGTGTATCTTATACATTTTGGACTGCTAATCATTAAAATAATGTGGAATTTAACCTATCATATACCATTTCTTTTATATATTTTATTTTGTATTTTCTTGTCACATTTTTAGTTTAGTTTACTAATTTTTTTATTGTGTTATATGGTGCTATTTGTAGCTCATACATGTCCAGGCATGTACAGGGGGCTGGTAGTATAATGCTTGTGGATTTTGCACAGGTTGAGCATGCCTAGGAATGTTTAGGCTTAGTGTATGCTGCTGTAAGGGCTAAAGGCAGCTTGCAAAATAACAACTGTTGTAACTGTTTTAGTACAGTGGGTGACATCAGAAATGTTTTGCCAATGTCAAAACAGTTGTGACACATTCTGCTACATTTGTGATGACTAAACACTTACAGTAAGTCTCAGACAAACCATGACTAGACTTGCTAAGAAAGCATATGAACTCTACTTTAGTTGTAAGTTTGGTCATCAGGGCAAGGCATGGACTCCTCACATTTGTTGTGCAAGCTGTCCTGTCCATCTGAGAGCTTGCCTCAGAGGAACTCAGAAGTCATTGACATTTGCTGTCCCGATAATATGACGAGAACAGAAGGATCATCTAACAGACTTTTTCTTCTAATATCTCTGTTTTTTCTGCTAGAAATAAGAAATCAGTTGAATACCCCAGTCTGTCTTCATCCATGAGACCAGTGCCACATGATGGCAGGCTGCCAGTACCAAAGCCACTAGATAAATGGAGCTTTGACAAAACAAATGAAGATGCAGTAATGCGCCAACAAGGTAAAGAGATCGACAATGATCTGGATTTTGAATTGTGAATGTCTGGCAAGAATAACACAAGGAAAATTACATTTTCCATGATTGCCATGGTTAAATGAGGACATGTCCACTTTTGAATCAGATTACACAGTGTTAAATAACTAGTTTTGTTCTGAAAATACACAACTATTATTAGCCTTTGTTAATACACAGAAGGTTCCAAACCAGTATAAGGCTGAATGAAAAGTTCATCAATGACTACAAAATTACACTGCAGACCATATGGTTTGCAAAATGGAATGACTAGGACAGTTTGGAAACAAGGCTTGGTGCAATAATGTCAGTCTGTAAGAGTTTGGGTGTTCAAAGATAATACAAAAATCTTACATGTAGATAATTATTATAAATAGAAGTAGTATGAATAATCCTTGATTAAAAAAAACATACATGTAAATTAGTGCTAAAAATGGATGTATATTATAACTGATATGTGCAAAGCTTGGCACAGATTATTCTTTAGCAGGCATTCCTGCAAACAGACAAAGTTACAAAAAAAAAAGAATCATGCATACACATCTATATAAACTGAAATGTTGCAAAAAAGTTTGTAACTGAACTAAGTTAAAGTGAAACCTTCTTTATCAGTATGTTGTATTGAGTACTTTGTATACAGATTAATGTGTGGATGCCCATACCTATTATGACAAATTAAATATCCCTCTATATATTATAATGATATGGCTATGGTATTGGCACTATACGTGTTTCGTAAATATATTTTTGTTTTTCAAAATGTAATTATTTATATGTTACTTCTAGTGATTTGCAATACATACTTTCATTTCTCCTTCTATAATCTATGCACCACATTTGAAATGGTATCAATTAAACCAATCTGCTTGAGATAAAGGAAACATTTGTTTTTTCAGTGCCTAAAGATGTGGCAAGATGCACAAGACCATCAGCATACAATAGGGTTAGATTTTTTAAAAAATCTCCCACCAAGGTGTATATCAATAGAAAATTATTGATCAACTCATTGCTGAGCAAGTGAGTAAAAAGAAAAAGAGAAAAAAAGTACAGCATATCTTAAATTAATATTGAGTTACAATCTATGCTATAGTCTGCTTTGTGCTTGGGTTAATATTGCCTTAACATATCATTCCTATTGAAAGTAATCAAATAGTTGGCTATCTGCTGCTGTTGTTTTAGCCACAATCAGATTTTTACAATTAATACTTTCATTTGATTTCCGTCATTTTTATTTAATTTTATGTTATGTGAACTAAACTGATCACCTGTACTGTGCAAACATAACATACATTTTTTTCAAAATCAAGATTTGTAAAACTTTTTGCTTTCTAGGCTATATGGAAAAAAAAATAACTAGACCAGATGATTCTACGCTGGCATTTTACAAGTGATAGAAATGTTGGCTCATAATCCTTTTCTATGATTTAGTGATGACTGTTACAGTGATTGCATGTTATTTTAAGACTGTAATCTGTCCATTTGGCTTGCGAGTGATTGAAAAAATTAATATGGATTTTTCTCATCATCTCTTTTTAATCTCTTTTTCTTCTGACTTGCATGGCAGCAGCACTATATTTCTAGTGCCACAAATGTGTGCAAATGCTTGCATCAAGTAGGAAGGGGCAGACATGATTTATCACTTGGTCTTCTTCTGCCATCACCCTTTTATGATTCTTTGTAGCTTTGGGGACATAATCCAACCTGGCACAGAATATGCAGATACATAAATCGATTTTGTTAAAAACAGAATAATGAATGAATTTTCTGGTTAGCGCATGAAAAGTATTTCTAGAACTGTATTCATCTGAAATTATATCTGCTTCTAAAGGTTGTCTAGCTTAAGCAGTCTAATCCTTAAAAGCTGTTAATTCACATTTGAATGTATACTAGCAGCAGCGTCAGTTGACAATTCATAATCTGACATTTTCACAATGGAGATCACAAAGTTATAAACAGGTAGGCTATCTTCTTCCAGCATCCAATCCTGACTGTTGTAGCACAACACTTTTATATGTCAACATAAATCTTAGAAACTACTAAAGCTACTTTTGGCTAGTATAGAATTCCATACTTCTAAACTTGTATAAATAAATCAATATTTAAGCTAAATATTTACTGAAGTAGACTTCTTAGAAAATAAAACCTTCTCTCTGTAACAATCGACTTCTTAGTGTGATGCACCAATAGCCATTTTCCTAAAGTTACTCAAATAAAAATATACTTTAGCAATAATTGTAATAAAATGTTTCTGCGGCCTGGCTCTTCCCTTTGGCAGATGGTTCAAATACTGAAAGAGTAGGGTTACAGAAAAGCAAATTGCTTTGCAATGATGTCCTTAAGGCATATGTAATGGTACCCAGGAAAGTGCACTGTGAATCAATTTTCATGCATGAGAACAAAGGTAGCTATAGATGAGCAATTAAGATGATTTCAGACTATCTTTTACCTAAAATCTCACAGATAGCTATACAGGATTAGGAAACAGGACACTGTATGGTAAAGTTCCTTTGCTGTATATTGGCCCCAGCGGATGCATGCATTGACCTATGCACTAAAGGGTAAATAAAATATTTACATCATTTTACATTTGCTCTTCAACTGGTCAGAAGTCTATACTGTTATAAAAAGTGTTTCCAGCTATATTTCAGTAGATTAGTGGCATTAATATATCTTATCATTGAAATGCAATGAAATATTTACACAGCAATTTTAATCTGATGGCGTGGCACCACATCACATTTCCATACAAGCTTTTGTTTTGCTCATCCTTATTGTGAATCATTATCAGTACCTGTAACATGGATACAGAGTTTAAGATTTAACCAGTTGTCAAAAAATCCACCATTTCAGATTTTATGAGTAATACTAAAGTATGGCACTCCATGAATTAAATGAACAGATACAATTTGCATTGGTGCAATACACCAACCAAATTACTCCATAAATGAAATGATGTATGTTTTATAAGGCCTGCGTTGCGTGCGTGTTTCCATGGGAGATTCCTTTGTTTATTTTTAAAGGTAAAGGTAGGATACCCAATAGACCAAATTGAACAAGCAGAAAGCAGTTGGGAAGAAAATTCGGGAGTAGGAGTCAATTTTCGCAACACGTATGTGTATCCTTCCATGTCGCCAAGCACCAGTTCGGCAATCCTCAAAACAGCAGAAGAAGCTGGCACAATCTTTTCCATCAAGACACTCATATCCATATTCTTCATCCCTTTCTTGAAGATGTGTGGCATTATTCATTTGAATGGTTGCCGATCGTGGACGTATATCAATGGTAGGTGCCTATTTTATGGATGAAAGAAAAATGAGCATATATAAATGTTAGCAGACTAACAAAACTATAATACCTGAAAGTGTAAGAATCGGGATTACATTTCTTGTTAGACAGAAGTGCAAAAGTACAAAATATATTATCACCTAATAAAATAACTTCAAAGATTCATATTGCAAAGTTTTATGTTTTCTAACCACATTATATTGCTCTCACTATTGTTTGTACATTGCTAAAAATGATTTAAATTGAAATGCTGATTGATAGCTTTTGTGAAAACCATTGCCAGGTGTAATTTCTTCATGAAAGTACATTGCATAATACAGGCATATAAAAGTGAACTTGATTTCATACAGATATAGTTCATTGTTAGAATAGTTTTTATTTTACCAAAGAAGAACTACATGCAAAAAAACCCAGTGGATTTATATTATCTTAGACAATGCTTGTAGTTTTTTTTTCACTTGACTGTCAGCTGCAGCAAAGTCTGAGCTTAAAGTGACATTAAACCCTCAGATTTGTTAACATAAACCAATACTGTAATGTATTGGTAATGTAATACTAAAGGTAGTTTCCCTTCTCTTTGCTGCTCTTCCTTTTACATTGTTATATCTTCTCATGCTGGGGGAGAACTTTCCTTTGCAGCTCAGTGCCTCTTCCAGTAGTGCTGGCTCAGGTTGTGAACCTACACACAGACACCATGGGGTTGATTTACTAACCTTATAAACATGCCACGAACAAGTATACACCTCTGTAGTGTGTTCCCTCCCAGCATGATCTATTGGTGAAATCTAGACACCTTTGTAGTGTGTACACACCCAAGAGGTGTGTTGTGCAAAGCCCTGCATGAATTGCAAGGTGATGTTGTGTAAATTAGCTCTACGTTGTGTTGCTTGCGTTGATGAATGCAGGTAAATGCATAAGCTAACCATTTTTGTCTAAACTGTGAAGCAGCATTATATATGCATCATGTGCATGATTTTTCCATATATGGCATTAGTGGAAATATGCTTTTAGAGACTTGCATGCCGCTATTAGAGCGGCGTGTAGCCTATGGCGGATGCTACATGACGCGCACGTACGTAAATACATAAAAAACGCGCCATAACGGCGTGAAAATGTGACACGTTGCTCGTGTTTGGCTGATAAATACGTTTTGCTGTGTAAAAATGCACACACACCTGGTGCGTGTGTGTGTTTAGGTTAGTAAATCACCCCCCATGTATCCATTTCAGAGACAAGGCTGTCTGCTGCAAAACAAAAGTTCTGCCCAGCGTGAGAAGATAAGGATTTAAAAGGAAGAGAAGCAAAGAGAAGGGAAACAACCATTGATTACAGTAAGGCACACATTACAGTATTGGTTTATGTAAAAAAATCTGAGGGTTTAATGTCACTTTAAGTTTCTTAAGCTAAGAGCAAGTTCATAATTACAGAAGTTGGTGGTGGTATAGGGTAAATCATTTCCTGGTGAATCAAGCCAGTGCATAGTGTAATAATGGTTATGCACCAGAGCATCAATATGCTGCAGACAGGCTACCAGATTTACAACTGGTTTCTATATTTAAAGACACACAAATGTGATAAACACTATTTTCTTATTCAG
Source organism: Nanorana parkeri (assembly GCF_000935625.1). NCBI lineage: Eukaryota > Metazoa > Chordata > Amphibia > Anura > Dicroglossidae > Nanorana > Nanorana parkeri. The sequence goes on from NW_017306729.1 coordinate 401,385, forward strand.
CTGTGCCACTCTCTAATACTATTTCCTGTAAACACAGTAAAGACTTCTGAAAACAAAAGGTATTTGGGGGTCTCAGTTCTATACAGATCAAAAAAATAAGTGGTTTATTCCTCCTTTTAGGATAGTGGACAGAGCCATGCGTATAATTCCTTTTATGCCCCTTTTGTGGTCAACATTACAAGTGTTGTTTTGCAAACTTCCTGAAAAATAGTTTGATTCAAAATCTTAATTGTAGTTGAGGAGTTTAATATTGTATGAATGTAATATTGCAAAATTATTTAGTAACTGACCTCAAGACCACTAAATCTGTGTTGACTTTAAAGTTATTATATACCAAAGATTTCTATTAATGCTCGACCAGCAAACCTTTATTTAAGCACCAAACCAGCTTGAAAGTATTTAATACATTCTAAACATCCATCAAGATTGGTCAATATTAAATTAACAGAAATTTCTTAGCAAACATAACTTAATAAACATAAGTTCCCTGTCCCCTAGACTTTAGGGGGCCATGCTGTAGAAAATGCCCAGACATCAATGGAAATAAGCAATGCCTCGGGTATGGTTGTCAGTAGGAGGAAAACATGTGAATGCAAATTATACTCTATTGTTGGTGTCAATGGAAGAAATATTGCCCCATCATTGGAATCAGTGCGGGGAATAATGCCCTGTCATTGGTGTTGGTTCGTGGAATAGTGCCCCATCAACAGTGTCTGGGAGGATTTATGCCCATTGGTGCTGTCAGTGGAATTTTGCCCCATTATTGGTGTCGGTGAAGAAAAAATGCTCTACTGTGTCAATGCAAGGAATAGTGCCTGAAAGGCAAGCAAGAGGTCACATTTGAACTGTGAGCAGCAATATAGAGTCCACTGCTGTAGAGTAAAAGAAAATGAACTTTAAAACAACCTGACACTAACCTCTGTAGGCACTGTGCAGCAAATTAATCCTCAAATTTGTTGTTGTTATCTCTCAAAAGCACAGCATACTGCTTCCGCATAAAGGGGGACCTGCTCTGTGTTTATATTACACTTTAAAAGGCTGTGAGGTCCCATTCACAAATTCCTGTGTGACTCATGTGATTTCCTGCTGTCGGGAATCACTGTATAATCTAATGATAGCCGCGGGCAGTCGTCCAGGTGTGGTCATCCACAGGTAATCACAGCCTGTGTGATTACCTGCATAGCCTGAACATTCTGAAATAGTGGCTTTTCCTGCACTAGTCTCATTTCTCATTTTAAATTGGAAAATTTTTGTTGATTTAATATTGTTATTTATTTCTAAATTGTATATTTTTACATCATCAATTATTAAATTTTATGTTTCTCCATATGAGAAACACTGTTTATTTGTTTTCTTCACTGAACAACCTAAACAAAAAACGTGCAATGCATTAGCATCTGTTTTGCATAAAGAGGACCTGTCACTGTAATTTGATATCACACAGGGGGATTCTTAGCACCCTATGTGATAACAATAAATTTAAGTGTAAAAAAAAAGTAAAAAAACATTAGTCACACAAACCCCCCCCCCCACATAAATGTTTAAAGTCCCCCCACCCACATACACGCCTAAACATGCGTCAGGTGCGCCTACGTGCAGAAACCAGGATTGTGCCCATGTTACATATTATCGCAAATATCAGAGTGTGAGCAATAATTTTAGGGCCATCAATCACTGTTAACACTAAATTGAAAAGCGGTAAAAGCTTTTAATGCATTGCCTATGGTAAATTGTTGGTGTGATAGTGTATTTCGATTTCGTGGGTGTGTGCAATTTTAAGGCTTGACATGTTTGGTGTCTATTTAACCGACATGACCCCATCTTTTATAACATACTAAAAGGGAAAACTGTTTTTTTTTACATTTTCAGTAATTTTTGTTATATAGTAAAAAGTAAAAAAAACCGCAGTGGTGATTAAATACAACCAAAAGAAAGCTCTATGTGTCCCCAAAAAGCGATTTAAAATTAATTTCAGTACAGCGTTGCATGACTTAATAAATGTCAGTCAAAGTACCGCAGCGTTGAATACTGAAAATGGCCTGGACAGGAAGGGGGTGTAAGCACCCCGGTCTTCAATTGGTTAAAGTAGTACATTCATCATTTTCCATTTTCAAAAAATTGTAAAGAAGAATGAAAAAAAATAGAAATTTACTTTGCATTCGATTGAATAATTAAAGTAAATGCAACTTTACCTAGCTTATTGAATTAGTAAATTAACCCATGGAGTGCACATGCACCCTGGCCTGGTTCTATGTGCATGCAAATTAACATACCCCCATGACTGTAACAACCCATATTGGAGCATACATCTACTCCTTCTTCAAGACTAAATAAGCATGCATTTTTGGATTTAAATACATGTTTTACATTTTTATTTTGCTTTCTTATTTTAATATTTGTACAGAGATGTGTGTATACTCCATAACGCAGGATGCCGACCGGAATGCGATACAGTTCTTTCAGAGGCTAAGCGCTATGGAACGCACTGTTTATGGTATGAACTGGCCCTTACAGTGAGGTAATGTTCAAATGGACTGAGCAAAGTCAAATAGAATTTACCAGTATTTTATTACGTGTGTGTGTATAACAATTAATATTATTTCTATTATATTTGATTTCTTAAACAATTCACATTTTAATAATGATAAAGCGCATCTAATCCCAAGAATACAAATGTAATATATTGCAGCTTACCAGTCCTTTGATGTGGTGGCTGCATTAGTTTTCTTTTACAGTTTTTTTTCTTTTTTTCACTTGATGATCCTGCCAGTAACACACTCCCTGTCCTAGGGTGACAACACTCACTCATTGCACTGTATCTATGGAGGGGCAGTTTTGACACTTGGACAGGATGGCCAAACACTGCCCCTCTTCTCATCTCCATTACATAGTTGAGAGGTGTTCTTTAGTTTACAGAGTTCAACAGGGCATGACTTATAACACTGCAGATTATACAAGAACCTTTAAGTGCGCTGTATTTCTGGTAGTATTAACAGGAGCAAATAGGAGACGCTAATTCTTAAGGTTTACATATAATTAATTTTTTATTTACATTTTTTAATATACTTCAATTGCACCCAAAATATTCCCATTTAAACTATCTAATTAGTTCTTGTGCTGCAAATTAGTCAGGATACGTTGAGGGAAATTTATCAAAACTGGAGCAGACAAAAACTGGAGCAGATGTGCATGGCAACCAATCAGCTTCTCTCTTTCATTTTCAAATCTTAACTGAACAAACTGAAGAGAGAAGCGGATTGGTTGTCATGCACATCTGCTCCAGTTTTTATCAATCCCCCCCATTGTCTTTTGCTTAACTATATCCAAGAGAGTTTCTAGTAGTCATAGACCATATTAACCATTTTTTCCCATGCAAGGGAATGCCCAATGAAACAAGCATAATTTTGACTTGTGAGAATTAATAATCAATTAATATTAATAATAATTGATAATCAAATGTAACAATACAGGGTCACAGGAACAGGGGCTGAAGCAGTCACAACTGAGGCAGGGCCCATGATGTCTCCTGTTTTACCTTCCCTGGCTGTGAACTCACCAAGCTGAGTGAATGAGTATGGCTGACTAAAAGAGTTGAGAATCTTTACTCAAAAAAGTGTGTGTATATTCATTCTAACCACCTGTTCACTTTGAACACTCAATAATGTTCAAATGCTCTTCATATGACTGGATAATTAAAGTTAATATTCACACAATCAGCCTAAATGTGTGAGATGCCTATGGAAGCAACTGCAGCTTTTTTACCTGCTCTCTGTGCCCAATCATGGTCCTAACCATGGTGGACAATGTCCAACAAGAAAGACTGGTGAAAACTTTGTTTTTTGCTACATAACTGGTAAGAGCAAAAATATTTCTCATTAAAAGAAACAGTATAATTGACACAACCTGTAATAAATAAATAAGTGAAATGTGCCAACAGTGTGTATATATACAGTATATACATAATTTAAAAAAAAATCAAATTATTTTCTCATTCAGTTTGAATTGCAAAGCAGGCATAAATTAAAAAGAAAAACACAACTTATTTAATTGCATACACTTTCAAAATAAAAAATGCTATTTCTCCAAATCTACACAGTGATACTAGCAAAATATGGGCGAATGCATTTTATTTAATGACATTATTTGTCATTTAAAAACACTGACAAAACAAAAAAAGTCAGGCATTAAATTCACAGACTATTACAGCCAGAGTATAATAGAATAATATATTTAGTTTTTCCAAAAACAATAATTTAGTTGATTACTTAAAAAAAAGCTTAAAATGTTATTGCTCTTCTCTGGTTCTCAGAATTCGCCCATATGGGTTATGAAGACATTAGAGAAGATGAAGGTAATGCACAAGGTGTTCTGCAGCTCTAGTGATAACCAGCTATCATCTGCAATAATGCCACAAATATGAATAGTTCTAAAACCAATATTAAGCTTGTGGCAAAATTCAGCAAATGACAGACCCAAGACTAACAGTTTTGCATCATTCTTTAAAAGGCATACTGATGTGGAGCAGTGAAATGGGGTGATATTGTTTGTGTCCTTTAGCCAATAAGATGAAAGTACCATTAAATAACATTGTTTCTCAACTGTGAAAATTGTGTAAATGCTGCTGAATCAACTTTTCAACCTCATTATTATTTTTGTTTTATAAATACATTCTCACCATACTGTATTTGCTTTAAAAAAAGGAAATTAAAGCCAATCATAATTTAGGCTTTTATAGTTTAATTCAGCAGACACATGCAGTGAATTTCCATTCCAGAAGCATTATACCTTGAATGAAAACATCCAGAGAAGCTTTTGTTGTACAGATAAGAAAGGAAAATCAGGATTTAGGAGTAAAATAATGAAAGAAAAATGAAAATAAAAAAACCTTTGAAGCATTATTAAAAACACATTACTTTACTAAAACAATGTAACTAAAATACAAATAATATGAAAAAAATATGAAACTTTGGAAAATGTATCAAAATATTATCATGTTAGGTTTTTAAGAGTCCCAAGATTTAATTTGGCTTTATAATGCTCTCAGGTTTGTTAACAGCTGTTGCGACTTAAAGTAGAAGTTTACTAAGCGGCATCTATATCTTACCTAATCCCATAATATAACACTAAGGAAGGTTCAGTGCTATTAAATGTGGTTCCATGCCTCTAACTGTCATACATTTGTGGAACAAAAAAACACTCATTCAAGAGACACTACATCAAAGCCGATATAGATGTCAGTTCTGGGGGCACAAACAGGCATAGAACACATTCTAGAATCAAAAATGGTGATCTTAAAGATTCATTTGTATTACTAGAATAAGTATTTATAAATTATATGGTATGTCCAATTGCAACTACTGCCTTGTGACATAACAGTTTTAAAGTCTTTTAGCCACTGTCACTTAAACAAATCCAAGGCATAAAAACATTTTTCTATTAGGTCATTTGTAACAAATAACCATAATTTCATGGCTATGAAGTCTTTAAGCACTAGTTTTTACTATCTGACTTTACTATCTGACTGAGGCCTTGTTCACACCAAGCGCGTTCCAGGAGCAGAGCAGAACAGTTAATGACTGGATCAAAACTGTATTCCAATGTATTCCAATGGTATTTTGGGCTCTAGTTCACACCACAGTGTTCAGTTCCAGAGCATGTAAAAAAAACTGCAGCAAGCCCTATTTTACCTGCTCTGGAACGCATGTGAACACATAAAAAACGCATGCAAACACCCTGGAACGCACTGAAAGCCCATTTTAAACTTGACCAAAAATGGCCCGGAATGCATCAAAAACGTGGCAAAACCCACTGCAATGCGTGTGCAGAAACTCATGCAGATCTGGTCTGCATTTGGTGTAAACAAGCCCTAAGACTTATGAATATCTTGTTGATTTACTATTACATAATTTTTTAAGACAAACAATTTACATGTTATTTATTTTACTTTTTAAATTTTTTCTACAATACGATTTATTTTTGGTTATAATATTATTTTCACCTAATCCTTGTGGATAATAACTTTTAAAAGTTGCATACCATTTTCAGTGGTTTACTAAGTCATGAAGCCAATGGGGTTGATTTACTAACCTTATAAACACACCACGAACATGTATACACCTCTGTAGTGTGTTCCCTCCCAGCATGATCTATGGGTGGAATCTAAACACCTTTGTAGTGTGTACACACCCAGCAGGTGTGTTGTGCAAAGCCTTGCATGAATTGCAAGGTGATGTTGTGTAAATTAGCTCTATGTTGTGTTGCTTGCGTTGATGAATTACAGGAATGTAAATGCATGAGCTAACCATTTTTGTCTAAACTGTGAAGCAGCATTATATATGCATCATGTGCATGATTTTTCCATATATGGCATTAGTGGAAATATGCTTTTAGAGACTTTTTGGTTGATAAATACGTTTTGCTGTGTGAAAATCACACGCACCTGGTGCGTGCATGTGTTTAGGTTAGTAAATCACCCCCAATGGCTCAGAATGACAGTTGAGGGACTAGCATCTTAGGAATGGGTGAGCAGTTGGTTCACAATTATTTACATTAAAACAGGTTCATTTTAAATTTTAAGAAGACTAGAAATCTCAAACTTTTAGAGCAATGTGTTGCAATTAACATTTAAGTAATAGTGAAAGTAAAATATTTTATTTATTTTAGCTATTAAATAAATATATATTTGAAAATTACAAATTAAAATGTAACTTAAAATCTAAAATATATGAAATAAAAATGCATATAATATAGATTTTCCATAATAAAAATAAAACTTTGGTCAAAACAGTTTAACCATCACATAAATACAGAATATAATAAAATAAAATTGTATATACTACCAACAACTCCACTAAAGTTTGAACACTAGATATAAATGGTCTCCTTAGCATTCCATGTTTGGAAATAAATAAAAATCTCATGAATGTAATTGAAAATGAAAACAGATGGCTTATAAATCAATTGTAACATAAGCATAGTTAATAGAGTAACTCAGAAAACAATCTATGTAATAAACTGTAGTTAACAACCCATTTAAAGAGACTGCAATGGTATGATCTTGGTTGGTAGTATAAGCAATACCAAACTATACAACTTTTAATAAGGTCAAAGTGGTGATTTTAAACTTATAGGATTTTTTTCAAATGTTCTGCCTGCTGAGAACTGATAAAGGCACAATCATATTTCCATGCTCAATGCACCAAAATGATTTTTTTAATTAAATAATCTATTTAGGGTTCTATAATATAAGTATAACAATAATGATACAAATACTCCTAAAATACTTACTGGATTTTTTTTCTTTTTCTCTTTGTCCTTGCTTGGCTTCCTGTTACTAACAAAATAATGGAGGGTGCCATATTCCACCAAGGCAGAAAATACAAAGAGGAAGCACACTGAGACAAAAAGGTCCATTGCTGTCACATAGGAGACTTTTGGAAGGGATTTCCGAGCTATGGTACTCAGAGTGGTCATTGTGAGCACAGTTGTAATACCTATATGAAAAAGGAAATACTAATTAAAAAAAAAAGCATAACATGTGTGATTATGGTGGTTTATAATATGTTGTGGGTAACAAATGCTGATCAACCAATGCATATTAGACTTTAATTATACATGAATGCATGTTAGAGTTCAAATATCTTGATGATTACTGGAAACAAACACTTTCAATCTTTTTGCACATGTGTGCATGTAGCATAAGGTATAATGAGCAGTCACCTTTTGACTGCAAAAGAAAAGATATATTACATGTGTCATTGATGTTTCTCTCCTTGTTGGTAATCACAACTAAGGGGTAAAGAGAGCTCATATTGCTTTCTTTTTCATCTGTGGAAACGCTCTGTGCTCACCCCTAGTAGCTACATAACGCAAACCAATAACCTTACAGTGTCAAACTTGGGATCTCATCAGACACAAGTCCGAATTTAATGTAAAAACTGTAGAAGAAGAAAAGAAAATTGTAATCGAATCATCTAAAAAACCCCATTAACATAGCAAACCTGCAAACACATAAAAATACATAATTACAATTAGGACGCACAGGTGTACATGAGTACCACATTAAACTACACAGATAAATTATATCCACACACGTTAGAGGCTTGAGACTATTTTATGGTTCAGTAAAAAACTAAGAGGGTTACTCACAAAGCTGCCGAAGGATCCAGCCGTAGCTTTGGCTGATCCTTCGGCTAGCTTCGGTTACGGGAGCCCTTAGGTTCAGTAGAACTGAAGGGCTGCTGTACGGGCTATTCACTATAGCCCGTACAGCTCCCGAAGTTGGCCAAGCGGCTCAGTCGAGGCATATGTTTCGGCTCGACTCAGCCGCGGTGAAAGTCGAAGCTGGCCGAACTGCCGGCCGACAGCATGCTACTGACAGCTGGGCGGAGCCAGCCGCCATCTCACGGCTGGCTCCGGCCACTTGCAGAGAAAGATCAGCGTCCCCTGGTTACCAGGTATGCTGATCTGTCATTACACTAAGACCTCGGCGGAGCCGCCGTAATATCACGGCGGCTCCGCTGAGGTCTCAGTGTGTACTGACCGTTCATCTGTCAGTACCATAAGAACTCAGCAGAGCCGGCTTTGATACCAACGCCGGCTCCGACAAGCTCTCATTGCAATGACTGCTGGTCCCGTCCAATAGAAAACAGTTGGGCGGAGCTAGGTGTCACTGCTAGCTCCACCCAATCATTTAAAAAAAAAATCTACTTTTTTAAACTGTTTTTCTATTCTGATCGGCACTTTGGGTCGGCCAAACATGCTGAGCATGTTCGGCCGACCCGAAGCCACCCGCAGCAAGCCGATGTACGGCTGATTGCAGTCGGTGTACGGCTGAAATCAGCGGTACAAGACTGAAGTGAACAGCCGAACAGTGTTCGGCTTACTTCACTTCGGGTCGGTTATTCACACGGCTGCTTTTGGCAGCTTTGTGAATAACCCTCTAAATAGGTGTAGTAGTAAAGGTATTTAGTTAACCAGTTGCCGTCCGTTCGTTGTAAAAAAAAGGACGGACGGCACTGCTGCATTGGTGGGTTGCCGCACCAATGCAGTAGCGGGCGTGCACGGGTAGAAAAGACTTGTGCAATGCAAACACCCATTACCGGGTGTTTCACATACAGGCGGTCGGCGGCTCTATAGCCTGCCGATCGTCTATATGTGCTCGTTTCTCTGCTCTCTGCTTCATCAGCTTCTTTTGGGGTCCACAGGTGACATTAGGGGTCCTAAAGACCCCTAATGTCTCCATAAAGAGGACCTGTCAGTGTGATTTGCTATTATATAGGGGGATTGTTATCCCCCTATATAATAGCAATAACAATAAGTGCAAAAAAATATATAAATAAAAAAAATAAAAGTCATATAAAAAAGTAAAAAAAAATAAGTCACATATAAAAAAAAGTTACAAAAAAACCAAAATGTTTAACTCCCCCACCCCCACGTTTACGCACATATAAACGTTAATATGCGTCCGGTGCACCAGCGCGCAAAAACTACAATTGCGTCGCCTGTGGACAGTTTAGGGTATTATCTTTTTTTGAGGTTTTGCGTGCTCGCGCAATTTTAAGGCTTGACATGTTTGGTGTCTTTTTACCCGACGTGACCCCGTCTTTTATATTTTACCAAAAAATTGGGTAATAATAAATGTTTTATCATGTTTTAATTGTAAAATTTCGGTAATTTTTCCTTAATATAGTAAAAAATAAAAGAAAGCTCTATCTGTCTCCAAAAAATGGTATAAAATTCATTTCAGTACAGCGTTGCATGACGGAATAAATGTCATTGAAAGTACCGCAGCGCTGAATATTGAAAAATGGCCTGGATGGGAAGGGGGTTTAACACCGCGGATGTTAACTGGTTAAAGGAAGCCTCTTGATTAACCACTTCCCATCTGGCCATTGTAATTAAACGGTGGGACGGTGTCTGCCAGAGCGGTGCCCACGAGCGGGAAACTATGCATTTTAAACAGCCGGCAATCACTTGTATGTTTGTTGAAGTGTGCGGTCCCCCCCCCCCCCCCCCCACACC
>NW_017306729.1:411580-449031 GCF_000935625.1 Nanorana parkeri
CGCGCTCCCCCCCCCCCCCCCCGCCCCCGCCTATCCCAGGCTTCGATGTGCCCCCTGCGCGCAGAGGACCAGCACGGTTGCTCTTTGAACAGAGATCGGAGGGATCTCATCACAATCTCCCCTCAGATCTCTTAATGTGGAAGTGATGTCTATTACATCACTTCCATCTTCAGCTGTCATTTCCCTGGCTTCTTTAGCCAGAGAGAAGCTGGTAAAGAAGATCTCTGCTTCATCAGCTTCCTTGGGGGTCTCTAGGTGACATTAGGGGTTTAAAAGACCTCTGGTGTGTCCATAAAGATCTCTAGGTGACATTAGGGGTTTAAAAGACCTCTGGTGTGTCCACTGTATAATTGCTATCACATAGGAGTTTCTTAGCCCCCCATAAAAATGTTTTAATGTCTCCCACCCCATGTACACACACATCCGAATGCAAACATGCGTCGAGTGCGCCTACGTGTGAAAACGATGATTGCACCCATCGCGCTGCATGTTACATACCACTGTGAATGTCTGAGTGTGAGCAATAATTCTAGGGCCATCAATCACTGTAACACTAAACGGATGAGTGGTAAATGCATTGCCTATGGCCAATTTTGGGTATGATTGTTTTTTGCATTTTCGCGGATGCACGAAACTTTAAGGCTTGACATGTTTGCTGCCTATTTACCCAATGTGACCCCATCTTTTATATTTTACCAAAAAAAAAATCAGATAATGATAAATATTTCATAACATAATGTAGGGAAAACAGGTTTTTGTTTTCAAAACTTCACTACTTTTTCTTCATATAGTCAAAAATAAGCCCACTGGTGATTAAATACCATCAAAAGAAAGCTCTATGTGTCCCTAAAAAATGGTATAAATTTCATTTCAATACAGCATGCATGACTGAATAAATGTCAGTCAAAATACTGCACGGAATATTGAAAAATGGTCTGGACAGGAAGGGGGTTTAGCACCCCGGTCTTCAAGTGGTTAAAGTGCACCTCTGCTCAAACTACTGATATATTTTTTATAAACTGCGAACATATTGTGAGTAAGCAAAACTTTAAAACACGCTATCACTGACCTTTTTAGCTGCGTGTACATTGAAGTGATTTATACATGGAGATTGAAACAGACACTGTAAAGTTGAGTTTTTTTGTCTTTTTCTGACTACTTACATAAACCTGCTATTTGTTTATATTAAAAGGCTGGTGGGCTGACAAGTTATTGCTCTCCATAGAAAGTAGGGACAGAAGCTGAGATTTCAGTGCATCTGCTGGAAAGTTTGAAGATTAATTTCTACAGAATGCCATAGCTACAGAAAAAGTGTTTAACATGTAATATAGAATGTGTAAATATTTTACTGGGCACATGTTCTCTTTAATTATGGTCTTAATTTTTTAACAAAAATTCACAACTTTAGATTTGCACTTAACCACTTGAAGACCGGGGTGTTAAACCCCCTTTCTGTCCAGGGCATTTTTCAGTATTCAGCACTATTTTTTACTATATTAGGTAAAAATTACCAAATATTTGGGGGAAAAAAAAGCCGCAAACAATACCCAAAATTGCCCATTGGTAATGATTTAAAAGATTTTACAGCTCATCAGTTTAGTGTTATCAGTGATTGCTGGCCCTAGAATTATTGCTCACAGTCTGGCATTCACAATTATATGTAATGTGTGGCGCAATCGTCGATTTTGCGTGTAGGTGCACCTGACGCATATTGCCATTTGTAAGTGGGTATACGTGGGGGCGGGGGACTTAAAAAAGTTTGTGTTTTTGCTTACATTTTTTATATGTCACTTATATTGTTTACTTTTTTTATTTACACCTAATGTTATTGCTATCACATAGGGGGGCTAACAAGCACAGGAACAATGACAGGCCCTGTATAAGACCCCTGATGTCACCTGGGGACCCTGAAGGAAGCTGATGAAGCATGGATTTGCTTCATCAGCTTCTTTTCTGGCTATAGCAGCCAGAGAAATTACAGCTTAATGCGGACGTGATGTAATACACACCACTTCCACATTCAGAGATCGGAGGAGAGCTCAGCAAGTGGGAGAGTGCTGATCTCCCTCCAATCCTAACGCAGTGAGCCGAGCCAGTCCCGGGCCCACAGAGGGGACAACAGAGCCCAGGATAGCCGGTAATGGTGGTGGGGACGCACACAGCTGGGCACCATACAAGCGATCAGACGGCTATAGAGCCTGTCAACGTGTTCTGCTTGTGCGCACGCCAGAGGGCGTGCGCAAGCAAAAGAAGAAGCCTTATATTTACGATCCCTGCTGGAGGGAGCTTGCCGTCCATCGGTTTATTTACAACTGGCAGCCGGCAAGCGGTTCATTAATTCTTAACAAGAAGGGTGCAGTCTTGGTTGAAAACAAATTGGTGCATGGTCCTATGATTCAAATGCAGCTCTCCTTAAAGCCTTATATTTACGGTCCCTGCTGGAGGGAGCTTGCCATTCATCGGTTTATTTACAACTGGCAGCCGGCAAGCGGTTCATTAATCCTTAACAAGAAGGGTGCAGTCTTGGTTAAAAACAAATTGGTGCATGGTCCTCAGATTCAAATGCAGCTCTCCTTAAAGGCACAAGGGATGCTTTTGTACTTGATAGATAAATGGGAAAAGGAGGCTCACATAACTAGCACAATAGAACTAATTTTAGTATTAGCCACTAAAAGTGTTAGCTTGTTTTATTTAGTACAAGTTTATTTAGGGAATCATGCAAAGAACAATTAAGCATATTGTTTTTTACAATTCTTATGGACTATATTGTAAAAAAAATTACATTTTGAATACAATAACATAAATGTAATAACACTAATAAGCTGTACAATCTGTTCACCAATCTAAATGTGTTATAGTATTATTTCAGATTGTGTTGTTAATGGTGTTTCCTGACTGGATTTCTTACTAACAGAGTTAAAAACACCACTTCTAAGGCATTTAACAATGCCCTTACACAACAGATTGTTGACCACTAGAGTAGTACTTTTGATTTCCGCTGGGCTCCCTTTCTGCACTTGAGGATCAATTTAACTAATTGCTATTCTGCAAACTATCATCCACTACTGGTAAATCTCAAATTTCTTCTAGTGGTTTAAGACAATTTTCCTATTTTTTGGCTAGGGAGGTTCTCAGCAATTAAGAGGACACACCTCTCAAAGCTACTTTATTATACAGAGTTCTTTAGTTGCTGTACCCTCCCATCTCCTTAGATCCCTGTAGCATCAGATAGTTAGGTTTGGTTGGGCAACCGCAAACAGTGGCTCAACCACACCATTCGCATACATAGCAAACTAACAGGTGGTATGGGTCTCCTGAACATCTCAAGGTATTATCAAGCCACACAATTAACCTAGCTTTCTAAACTCCATGACACTCCATTGGGAATGGCCCTCAAAGCTCTCCAATGTTATCCTGTTCATATTGTTAACCTGCCCTGGCTGAACCCCACTGCTCTACTTCGTCTAACCAATCCAAACATGAAACATACCATTGGATGCAGTCAAGTATCACATTGGGCTTGAACTTACCCAGTAAACAACAGGGAACAATAAACAGCGCTCTCGGAAGGATGCTATGTGTGGTGTGTAAACTGTGTGGTATGCTGCTCTAAGAACCAAGAGGAGAATGCCTGTGAAAACTATGATGGAAACACAATAGCGCAATGACCATATAAATAAATTATTGTAGATACTGCCTGTCTCTATATTAGAAACCAAAGAAGGACTTACTTGTGGATCCTAGGGATTTAGACGAGGTGGACCCTGGTGGAAGATCAATATTGCATGTACTGTCCTCCTCACTGTGGATGTGTGGAGTACGAAGTGACCACCAGATGTGGGTGTTGCAGGGTTTTTGTTTTTTCCCCCCTGCAACACCCGCATCTGGTGATTACTTCGTACTCCACACATCCACAGTGAGGAGGACCGTACAGGCAATTGTGATCTTCCACCAGGGCCACTCCTCGTCTAAATCCCTAGGATCCACAAGTAAGTCCGTCTTTGGTTCCTGATATAGAGACAGGCAGTCTCTACAATAATTTATTTCTATGGCCATTGCGCTCTTGTGTTTCCATCATTGAACTTACCCAGTAATCCCCTCATGACTCTTATTTACAACCCAACCTTTCTTAAGGCTTATCACTCTCCCCTGAGTTTTCAGGAGTGGATTAAATGGGGTGACAAGTAGCCAAATGCTTCAAAACTGCAAGAGCATTTACACCTACCAAATTCAGAATTCTTTACATAGCTTCAAATTAAACAAGTCTTCTCTTAAAACCCTTTGAGTGACAAAGCTGCAATGATCTGCACCAGGCTTGATCTCTGTAATTTACTTCTTGTTGTCAGACCCTATTAGATGACAGCCTCCCTCTAACACCCAGCTATGGGCTGTTGATTTAGGTCCAGATCTAAATGAAGATGACTTGCCCAGATCAAGGCCACTATGAAGTCCAATTCCTGCAAAATATTGGCAGTGGAAACCAACTAAAAATTCTGTTAATTCTGGATAGAAATCTTCCAAATGCTAACCAAACTTATGTTTGGTGGATGGAGTAATCTGTTTTATTTTTTTCCTTAAGCCTGCATGGCAGCATATCCCATCATGAGGATGATATGGATGAGGCAAGCAGATCTTGGAATTATTTATCTTGTTCCTAAAAGGAGAATGCCATAGTAAAGGAGTGTGTAGTCTTAAAACTAAGTCTGTCTATTGTGCTGTTACCAGCCTTACTTTCAGCTGTCACATTGCTTTATTATTGTTGATTCTCAAGTTGAACCAATTGCCAAGCAATTACTGATCTTGGTTAAAGATGTTGTTTCATGTACAAAAAATAAATGTAATGAAAAAAAAACAAGGAAAGCGAGAGGAGATTAAAGGAAGACGAGATAAATAAAGCTTTAATTATTTGAATAGGGATTAATAAGGAATAATCTACTGTGTAAATTTGTCACAGCTGAAGTTACAAAATAGATGACAGAAAAAGGCTGCAGCAAAAAAGTAACACTGTACCTGACAGTGATCACTGTACCAAATGCTCAGCCCTTCTTGTCCCTATTGAAGAACCTGTACAACTGAAATGGGTCTCGATGGGCATGCTTGTGAGAACATGCACAGTGCTGTAGGAATGAGTGAATCTGCCTGGACTTAATTCGCCAAGGGTTTGGTTAACCCTGTTTGAAATCTGGCAAACTCGAAAAAACTCAAAATCTATAGGGGGCCTCTTAGTTCTTTCTGCTCAATATTAGTGCTAGTAGGCAAACTGTCAAAAAGGCATGTGCAGCTTTAAAAAAGGGATGCGTTTAGGTTTATGTCTTTGCCCCCACTCCTTGCAATGTACCCCCCAATTTTGAAAGGCAGGAAAGGTGTCCAGACACTTTCTGCCGTCCCATTCCTGGCCACCCAGGCTGCATGCCTGGATAAGGCCTGATTATAATTGTAAAGAGAACCCCATGCCATTTTTATGTATACTGTCACTTTAAAATAATGGGAAAAAAGTGTGCCCATAAAAGTTCAACCAACTCTTATTTGGGTATGCAGCCGTGGTGGCCAGGAAAGGGAAGGCAGTGAGTGTGAAGCCCCGTCTTCCTATACTATAACAGGCCACATGCCTTCAAACATTGGGGGGTAGCTTGCAAGGAGGGTATGAAACAACGAAAGAAGGAGCGCTACAACCCTGGAATACTGGGTGTTTAACAGTTAAACAGTTAAAAGATATAGTGTAACTATTGATGCAGACTCACTTTTGGACGGACGAGGTGGTATCTTGCCGTTAATTGTCAGCACGGCTCGCAGGGCGGAATCTGTGGCTGGTCTGTGTGGGAGTGAGCTCCGGGCTGTGGGGCTTCTGTTCAGTCCATGGATGTTGGAAGGTGAATCTTGTGGCCGGATGAACATCAAGAATTAAGAGACCACAGATAGAGCAATATAAAACTGGCCAGCAGCATGACACTTTTATTAGGGAGAATTGACCAAAATGTACTGAGAACAGGCAGAATTTTTATGACAAAAATTAGGAGACCGCAGATGTCACAGCAATGCAAAATTGCCCAGCAGCAGGACAATCATAATGGAAAAGGCTAGGCCAAAATTTACTAGGAACAAAGAGCGCAGGCAGGTGTTTTACCACAAGAAATAGGATATTGCAGAAGGTACAGTATTGCAAAATTTGCCAGTAGTAGGACCATTTAATGCAGGGATAAGTTGCTGAAATGTATTAAAAACAAAGGTTTTGATTTACTAAAGGCAAATATGCTGTTCAAAAAGGCAGTATACTTTGCTAGGAAATTTGCTCTTTGCAAGGCCTTTTCATTTAGCGTAGTGAATGCGGTAAAGCTCTGCTGACTTTCAACACGCAATTATTTGCAAGCAAAAATAAGTTGTTTTTTTTTAGTTTTCCTTGCATGTGATTTGAGCATTCTTTGCAAAGTGAAATTTCACCACATTCACCAAGCTAAGGGAAACTTCCCTTGCAAAGTGAACAGCATATTTGCCTTTAGAAAATCAACTTCAATGAGTACAGGCAGGAGTTCTAATACAATAATTGGCCAGCAGCAGGATCATTTTCATGGGCAAGGCTAGGCCCACATTTACTAGAGACCAAGAGTAGAGGCTAGATATTTACTACAATTATACTTTTTAAGAGAAACCAAAAAAGCAGTTTAAGCGCACATTTTTTGAAAAGAAAAAAAAAAGTTAGTTTTGAACAGGACTGCAGGATACTGACCTCAAATCAATCAAAAAACAAAAACATTTAAAAATGCAGCATAGGGTTTGATTGCTCTAGCAATCAGAATTAAAGCACATGATACTATCACTGGCCTGTGCCTCCCTTTATAATAGAGGGCAGGCTTATTCAAAAATACCCATATTGACCCTTCTAAGCCTGCTGGTCATAGTTTAAAGGTGTTGCAGTGCAATACGTTTTTACAGGTAAATGTGCACATAAGTACACCAGAACTGTGAATCTTGAACTTGCAAGATTCGCCTTGAACCCATGGTAGAGGTGAACCTGAACCTTATCTCTAATACACAGCAGGAATGCACGGCTGGATATGCAATATATGCCTGTGTGCTCATTACTGAAACCCTGCAAGTCTTGCCTATTTTTCATTACCTAGTAGTGGCTGATCTTAAAAAGTGATGTATACATGTCTTTTAGGGAAAGTATACTTGACTTTCAACATGCTCATATTTTGATTTATCGCCACAGTATTAACCCTGTGTGATTTGTCAAATGACTTAAATTTTTTGTTATTGCATGAAATGTAGAGATTTGTAGATTAGCCACTGGGGGGGAGCTCTCATGGCTCAGTGCTATCACTTTATGCTTAAAAACTATTGAAAAAGGATATCACCTACATATAGAGTGCATTGTTGTCAATGAGCTAGCCTAGTCATAGACTTGGATTGTGAATGGTAGTGGTAAAGCCCAACCACGTTGTAGTAATGCAAAGAAGGGAGCAGAGCCTGCATATGTAAATATGGATGTCCCTGTGCACATAGGTAAGATACAATTATGTAAAGAAACAATATTTCCTTAAGAAAAATGATATTAAGACAGAGAGTGAAGGTTGCAGTACAACCAGTCCTACAAAAAATATGTTTTCACTTACTCTAACGAGAAAAATAAAATATATTTTCCTTTTTGTTTGTTAATACTTTGGGGGAAAACAGCACTCAACATGTCTGAATTTGTCAGTCAACAATAACAGCAACAAAATATATGCATGCATTGGTAATTTGTTTAAGAATATCCTCATAAGATGGATTTCTCAGTATACTGGAATGGTGTACGAAAGTTTTGCTCATTAATTCTGACTCCCGCTCACTAACAAACCTTAAAACTGACCTTTCTAAAGTCTGCTAGTGTGTATTTGATACACTGTCAGTAAAACAACTATTTTATACAGAAGAATTGAAACATGGCAATAATTGCAGACAGCTTGAACCCCAGAAATTAGAAAATGTAATTTATGTGTCACCGTGATTAATCAAAAAACAGAAAC
Source organism: Nanorana parkeri (assembly GCF_000935625.1). NCBI lineage: Eukaryota > Metazoa > Chordata > Amphibia > Anura > Dicroglossidae > Nanorana > Nanorana parkeri. Next base: position 419,587 of record NW_017306729.1, read on the forward strand.
CACTGTTTTGTAGTTTGTATTGGGGTTGCACCTGGTGACACAAGCCTGTTTACTTGGCTATATAAAAAGGCTATTATGCAAAATAGTGTTAAACATGAAGAAGGTATTGACTACAGTGTTATCAAACCTAAGGTTAGGTATCATTGCTCCAAATTTTGTTAAAAAGCCTAATGTTTTATACAGTACATGCCCCCTATGGATGTATTATTTCAATGTATAAGGTATGCTGTGTAAAAAACTAATAGTTTTTAGCCTAAGTGTTGGGGTTTTTTTTTTTTACATCTATTTTTAACAATACAAAATATAGGATTTTCTTTATTTTTAATGTCATACTGCACATGTAGTGTAACTATTGCAGTGCCCTTGTGAGCTGCAATTTATAAGGTACAATACACATTAATTGTACATGCCATTATTTAAGCATATACTGTGTGTATATATAAGTAGCGGTTTTAAATCTCATAATGAAAATACAAAATACAGCAATGAATAAAATATTTGGATATTGATGGCTTTTTTGTAAATCTGAGGGTGATTAACAAATTAATTAAGATTTCAAATAAAGATAATGAATAGTTATGCTGGAAACTCTGACTCCTAGGGGTTTTAATGATGAATTAGACGTTAATAAAGTTATAGATGATGAATGGGAAGTAGCTGAGCATTATACAGTTAAAATTAGTTTTTATATAATACGCAAGAGCCTCTTCCTCTACAGCCCTTAAGGATGCCCTATTGGGTGGAACACGTTGGACAGAGCAAGTTATTAACATCCATTCTGGGTTTTTTTCAGCTCATGTTATTTCCAGATTAAACTAGATTTATTCTGATTTTATTTTGTTTTAAAACATTTCTTACAAGTGCTTACTGACCTTTATAATGTTCGGTGAGTGTTTGTGTTGGTGGTGGAGGGATGAAAAGTTTTGAGTGCCCCTACTTACCAGGATTAAATTATAAAGTAGAGCAGAAGGGCATGCAAAATAGTGTGGCAGAGCCCAGCAAATGTCACCAAACCATCAAGCATTTGCTGATATATTTTAAATCTGTTCACACACAACTTTGCTCATCTCTACTAGGATTTGTTTGTGGCTTACCTAAAGATGTCCTAGCTGGAACAGCATCCTTGTTAATCCAAAATGATACCCAGGATAAAACAACAATAAGAGTGCAGGGTATGTAGGTCTGTATAGTAAAATAACCCATTCTTCTGGACAGGTCAAAGTACACAGTCATCACGATATAGTCCCCTGTAAAAAAATAGAAAAAAACACACATTTGTAATGCATTTTTTACTAAAAGCAAGCACAATCATATTTAGTGTATAATGTAGTGACATTAAGTAAATATAAAACTATTGTGAGGTTATAAAGGGAGATTTCCATAATAATGTTGTAGCCATAGGCAGGCCTTTTGTGTGCAAGAATGAATTGCATAGAGGGGGATTAGGAGGGGGAAGTTGCCCAGATGCAGTGTGACAGTAACTCACTATGCTACTCTCTGAACACATGGCCCGCTGCACCCTAGGCTTGACCCGCTGCCTATTGGGCATGATGCAAAGTGCCAGTACTGGGATGCTCTCTGCAATGCCGCACTTGGCACCAGAATTACGCTGTTACTATTGTCAGGCTGATGGCAAAAAAATCCACCAACAGAGGACCGCCGATGCTTGTGTGGCCGTCTCCAGCCACCCACTGTGAGTGGCTGGAGACGGCCACACAAGCATCGGCGGTCCCACCCCTCCTTTGGGTTGCTCTTTTAGGCGCCCCTGATGTGCTCTTACCATCTTCCATCTTGGAACTACGGGCTGTTGTCACTAAATGTTGTCTGTGCTGTACATCCGCTGAGTATGCACTGAGGGGACTACCTCCTGCTCCTGACGAAGCGCTTTGTAGCGCGAAACTCTTCGAGACTCATCAGCATTGCTTGACTCTTATGGTCATAGCCACACACCTACCAACCTCAGTTGTCCCACTAGAGGGTTCATTTTTCAATTCATCTATATTAGAGCTTTAATAGTTTAAGTACTACATTTGTTATTTATCTTTTTCTTTCATATTTGAACCCTATCTGTGGGACTCCAAGGGGGTCACTAGGAGGTTCCGCTATTGGGGCGAATTCTTTTTATTCCAATTACATTGTCTAAATGTTCTTTTTTAACAATTTGTTTTTCGACGAACCAATACATTTTCTAATTTTATATATAATCAATTGTGATGTGATGTTTACTGGATCTGTCATTCTGCTAGCCAACACAAACCCTTATTTTTGCTTCTTTGCTGTATCATTACCAAAGGTTACAACTAAAGGGGATTTCTCCACATGAAAGGGAACACCTAATGGAATCAGTGAGCAGCTCATCAACCAAAACCCACCAAAAACAGGTGAAACAACAACAATATTCCCTGTAGGAAGGAACAGATCCTCAGTCTGATGTGGCAAACAAGAAAATGGGTCAAGCCCCTAGAAGGGACAGGTCCCAAAGGGCAAAAAACAGTGACAAACAGTGGTAAAAAGGCCATCTCATCTAAACGGGAAGGCCCTAAGTCTTACAACCCTGACCCCTAATGTCATGGAACAAGAACTCCATGTCAAAAGAGATTGTCTGGCCCGACAACTATCCTCAAGGCAGTATAATGTGACTTTTGAGTTTGCCAAGGAAAGTCAACACAACTGAAGGGATAGTGTGTATGGAAAGCACCCCCAAAATTTTGGGCAGGAAATGGGATTCAGTCCCAAGACTCAGAGGATGTAGATAATGCATCCTCTGTGGAGCAAAGAGGCACTATTTGAGTTACTGCAGTGGAATTCAGCTGAAGACCGATCCTGCCTATCCCTAACCTCAAGTTATAGGTCTCAGGACAACCTCAAGTCATCTGTACAATGATTTGCAGGAACCTTCGTGGTACAATAAGAAAGAGCACCTGATTGACAGCAAAAGAAGTGAGTGTCCAAAGGACCATTCACCTTTACCTGTGGATTAGCTCAAAATGAGAACCTAGCCCACAGTAGATAAGCCCCCTAAGTCATGGAGACATTTCCTGTTCTAGTCTGAGAATATCTATAGCATTAAACAAGAGTGCTCGCTGACAGCCCAGAGATATGCTGACCCCTCCTCCGTCAACTTTAACCTGCAGTGCAGGTTAGTAAAGTAATGGGCCTTTCTTTCAAGACCAGAAGATTCCAGTAGAGAGGAATTTGGTCCCATGACATTTCCCTGCAGGGAAACAGTGCAAGTGAGGCTGGGATTAACTGTATCAGCCAGCACAGATGCCAAATTACTTCTCCTGGTATAGAAAAGTTTCCCATTTCTTATCAGTGGCGAAGGCTGAGCAGTACCAGTCTGGTGTACTCTGACCTCGAAGACCTACCCAGAGTGAAATATCATGGTGTAGAAGAACCAACTTGTTCTGGGGTACTAGACAGGAACCCTGGAGATTATGATTTTCCTTTAGGAGGTATCCTCTCATTAGGAGAAAATCACTAACGAGCTACCCGAGGGATAAGTCTAAAGCGGACCTTTACACTCAAAAATCAAATTCTACCAATGCATCCCTCTATGTATGATGATTAAAAATAACATAGACACGTCGGGTGTAAAATGCTGTGATTTTGAAATACTTTGAAAATGCAAATTACTTCAGTTTGCTAATGCAATGCGAACTGGGATTGCCTAGTCATCAGCAGAGCATGCAGGGAAATCTCCTCTGTAATCTCACAAGATCTCAGGGAAAGGCATTTTCCTCCTCTTAGATTATGTGCATGGTCACATGTCCTAGTCACATGTGGCAGAAATCCAGGAAGTAATAGGAAAGATAGTAATCTACCCTTAGTAAACATGGCCACTGTCAGAAGCCTGGGGACGAAAAAATAAATAAGGTATGCAAAGAATACAAAGCAAGCAATTATCTAGAAGTATGTGTTTGTAGATTGTCATTACTATACATTTCTAAAGGTGTGCTTGTTGTTATTTTAAAGATATAAATATAGACATGGGTATATACAGGTATATAGATATAGATATGGGTAAAGGTCCTCTTTAAGAAATAATTCCAACTGCCTGTCAATAACATCCTTAAAAGTATTCACATTCTCTACTTGTCTATCAGATTTCATTGTTAAGGTGGGTCATTGGTGGATCCACACTGGGTATATACTTTAACAAATGTCTTCTCATATGGAACAGTTCCAGCACGCTCACAGGTGGAGATAAAATAGTGCATGTAGCAGAAAGGTCTTTGCAGCAGGAGCCCTAAAAGACCCAAGGCTGGAGACAGGAGATCAATCCTCCAAACACATGGTAGTACATACTGCATCAATAAGGTCCAAAATAACCCCTTCTCATTCTGAGGTGATGGTAGGAGACTGCAGATCCACATAAACAGTTTATTTAGAGACAGACTGTTGGTACTCTGAATCTGTTCAAAGAAGGTCACAGTACCTGGTGGCCTGGGCTCATCCATGGCCTCACCAAGGTTAGTGATAGACTCTGCAGGGGATGGTGCCAGAGCATGCTTAAAGACTCTGCAGTCAGTATCCACTAGCAACTGGGTGAATTTGACCACAAAGTCTGGAGTTTCATTAGAGGCCCCTGACTATAGGCCCAATTATTATAATGATGTAGACTATAACTACAGAGCCATCAGATACCAGGGATTGGTTCCCTCAGAGAATACTGAGTAGCTCCCCCTGGAACCATTAGAAGAGTATGGGGGTCAACTTTTGCAGCAGTATTGGCCCCATTCTTTCTGTGTGCAGACATTTTGTGACCATGTGGTGGGGCTGCAACTAGGCCCAAAAAGTAAGGTAAGGCCTTAGATGCTCACCAGTCTAGGTATCTGGTGCAGATGTGCGTCAGATGGTTAAAGGTGACCAGGTCACTTTAGGTGGGCAGTAGGAAAAGAGTGGAGACCAGAATTCCACATGGTGCTTTTCAAAGCATAAGCATCATCAGGATGAGGCTTAGTGTATGCTGAATGGTGGAAAAGAAAGCACAGAACACGCACAACACTCCACCTAGCAAAAATATATCAGTGATTATTCCCTCAGCATATTAACCCTTTATGATGCAAAACCAGAGGTAGCAGGAATTTGAGGTGCAAATAGCAAGGGAGCTCCCCATGTTTCACCAAAAACAAAACAAAATACCAGTGTCTGAATCAAGCATATACATTTAAACTAGGAAAATACTGGGTTATAATGCAACAATGACTGTCAAAGTACATGCATCACTATGCCTTTTGATGTTTTTTTAAAGCATGTCCACTTGGGATAACTATATTTTTTCATTTGCATTTAGAAAACAGAAAGTACAACTGCTTGGATTAGTGGTATTCCAGACAAGCAGGAGACAGGTGGCGAGGAGGAGGGGTATAAGTATATGAATAAGTGAAAGGCAGTACACATCTTGTGTAAGTAGAAAACCCACAGAAAAGAGATTAAATATATAATTGAAATAGCTTAACCTGTGCCCTCAGGTCGACAGTGATGCTCTTAATTGCTGGGAAAAAAGCTAATTCTGTAGCACAGTGGTAACTTACTGGAATTTACTATTCAGCATAAACTTACTCTTCTGTGTATGCATATAGTATGTTTGGCTATAGTAGAAAAATAAAAATATAATTTTAAACGTATAAAATATGTATTTCTGACAAAAAATGTACTAATTTACTAATTTATTAGTGTAGATTGAATATATTTACATTGCTCCATCCATATTCTGGTTCTTTATATATCAAAAATATTGGCTATAGAGAGACGATAAAATATAGCATTTAAAAAAATGCCAGAATAACAAATGGAAAGATCTTAACTTGTTGCATGATAATGCATTATTAGTATTAGGAATAAGTATTATAGGTTAATAGATCAATTTCCCTTAACTGATATTCACCCCAGACTGGGCAAATCATAACAAGTATATGTTTCCTACTGACTGGATATTTGCTGCAAACTAATCCTTTTGTGAACTGGTAAACAATCCTTTAAGAGCATATGATGTGAAAGTAAACTGGTAAGGGGTTCCAAATAAATGCTTAACCAGTTGACTTTAGCAATTCATGGAGAATAATCAGCCATGCAATAAAAATCACAGGGCTAGAATTAGAGCATCACCAATGGAGCAAATATTGTAGGATTCACATTTTGATAGCAGGGATGTATCCTTTATTTTACACTGCACACTACACATACTAAAACTATATATGGGTGCACTGCACTTAATCATTTTTGGATTTCCTCTACTCCCTGATCTGGTCAAGATACCTCTTGAATATTACCAGTAGGAATATATGAATAATCTAGGGAGAAAAATCAAGAAGTTAGGCACATATTTAATTATTAACAAGTGTAGGGATTAGAATCCCCATTGGATTTTTACTGCCTTCAAAAGGAAGATTCTCCTTGCTTCCTGTGAAGACTGGAAGTTAGGTAAATCTCTCCAAAGAGAGATATCAAAGTATAAAATTTAAAAATCAAGTCTACGAACATGAAAAATATGATGGGAACTTCAAATGTTGCAAATGATACCCCATTGACGTCTTTTGACTCAAAGTACTCATGTTGCACTCACTTGTTTGTTGCTGTGCACATTGCTGCACATTTGACTCCCAGAACCTTAGGGATTTACTTTTCTCCATAGTGAAATCTCAATATATGATAACCAAGCCTTAAATACTATTAATCAAATGTTTTTATTGTATAATATAAAGCTCATAATATGTAGTAAGCATGTATTCATTGGAGTCAAGCAATCATGTCAACTCCATGTATCTTAGGACACCACTTGGTTTGGTTGCTGTATAATGTGGTTCTAATTAAACGTATAAAAATCTTGATACATCCACAAGTATCCAAATGTTCAAATGGATCATTCCATCAATTTAAAAAAAAATAAGTTTATATGATCTTAAATGCATCAGGGGGGGCTAAAACACTCAAAGGTGAGTTGGAACACCCAAAACTACTAGGCTGATTGGAAAAAAATTAGAAATGATTCCCTGAAGGCAATGTATAAAGTATTTTGTAACATATTGTTAAACAAGTATACTATGTGGAACGCAAAAATGAACCGACCCCTCCTTCTATATAAGAGAGTGGAACGCATAGCACTCCGGATAATGGTTTTAATGAGGGTATAAAAGCAACCTGAGTTTGAGGAAAATCAAACTACGATCCCCTGAAGAAGCCCCCTTGTTGGGAAGAAACGCGTAAGGGAGCAGTTTGTTTCCCCCCACCATGGCAATACTATGATCTCGGCTGTGTCCTCTTTGATAAGGAACTGCATAAAGTCCACTACTGGATCCAAACCATCTGCAATCTCCTTGCAACTTGCTCAACTAATGGAATCTTGACAGGCAGTCTCTGCTCAAGAGAGATAAGTACATCCACTTTCTGTATCAATATCTTCTAGGATCTGCATGTCTGCTTATTCAACATGTGCTATATATGAGGATTTCAACCCAGGTTGTTGTTGCTGAACCTGTCATACATCCTCTCTAAAGCACAGAACTTTGATCTATCCATGTAAAGATTTATTTTGTTGCTATTAGAGATGTCTGAGTACATGTGGGTACTTCAATCTGTGAGATTCCACGTTCTCAAAAAGGATCTACATGATGTAACAGCTGGGCATGTTGTATAATATCTGTGCTTTCCACTTTTATGACATCTAAATGTTGATCCTTGCAAGTTTGATGGAATGATCCATTTGAACGTTTGGATACTTGTGGATGTATCAAGATTTTTATATGTTTAATTAGAACCACATTATACAGCAACCAAACCAAGTGGTGTCCTAAGATACATGGAGTTGACATGATTGCTTGACTCCAATGAATACATGCTTACTACATATTATGAGCTTTATATTATTCCTATTTATAAGGTTATATACATATTATTAACTCATGATGTACTAGGATAACTGCAATGAATCGATTCATAGCTGGGGCTACAGTACTATAGGCGGACATAATTTATTACACTTTATACATTGCCATGGTGAGGGTAGAAGGGATAGATTTGATCTGTTGTTAAATGTTTGGTAATACTACATGGTTTGATTAATTGGGTTACAATAAAAACATTTGATTAATATTATTTAAGACTTGGTTATCTTGTATTGGGGATTCTCTATGGGGAAACATGTGTTATTTGAGATTTAGATAAGAGAGACCCATATAGGTTTATATGTTGATTGATGTAGCTGTCTCCTCTCCCTTGTTTAAATTACCGTATTTTGCGCTCCATAAGGCGCACCCGACCATAGGATGCAGGAAGGGTAGGGTTCTGTGACAGCTGTAATTAGTGACAGCTGAGACAGGTGGCGCTGTGATTACAGCTCCATGGTCTCAGTGATCACACAGCAGACAAAGAACGGGCGTTCTTCGTCTGCTCTAGGGGCTCTATGGTGAGCTTCTATGCCGTGGTCATGGGTCCCCCAGAGGAGCGGGGGACCCCAAAAACCACGTACAAAAAACTATGGCGCCCCAAACTGCATGTCCCGGGCGTCGGGCGATAGGGATTCCCTCAGCTCTCACACATTCGCTCCATAAGACGCACAGACATTTTTACCCGTGTTTTGGGGGGGAAAAAGTGCGTCTTATGGAGCGAAAAATACGGTACTTTAGGGATTTACACTAAACTACTCAGTTTCATATTGCTACAATTGTTGTCTGTATTTGGAACCACAAAACTCTAACAAATACTTACGAAATGCTGCAAACTACAGTTGAATCCAGGCAAGATACTAGAGAGTTAAAACAACTGATATGTTCTTTTATCTCCTGGACACCCTATTGATAAGATGCCTGTGCTGACCACCAAACTCTCTGTTGGATTTTTAAAAAATAAGTTTATATGATCTTAAATGCATCAGGGGGGGCTAAAACACTCAAAGGTGAGTTGGAACACCCAAAACTACTAGGCTGATTGGAAAAAAATTAGAAATGATTCCCTGAAAGATCAAGGCATATAACAGTAGACTGAGCCTTTAAGCTATTAAACACAATCATGGTAATGTGATTAACTGAACTATTTTTTGAGGAAACAAACTTCTTTTGATGAGATATTTTAGAAGCATTTGAAAATAACCCAGTGTTGCAGTCTGATGTAGATAATTAGGCTTGGTGAAAAGTCACATAATACTCATCCTGTTGCTTAAACTGTTCTTGCTGATTTAAGCACTTCTGTAATCTCATCTCTCTCTGCCCACTAATCTTGGAGAAAAGCAGGTATCGAGGGAACAGGGCGGGGCCTCCTCTCAGCACAGATGAAATTGTAAGTCCACCCCGTCTCTATGGAACCACTGCTGCTTCCAGCAAACTTCAGGCAAAGGAGCAGAGCTGGGTGAGAGCAGAAAGTCTCAGGGTGTCCTTAGAAGGCCAGGGGTGTCTCTAAAAGTTATTGGGGTGTCAGTCCAAGTCCCGGGGAGTCCCCAGAAGGTACTGGGGTGTAATTGTCCTCTCCCATCATTTCTTCTTTTTCACTTTGACTTTTTTTAATCCTAGCATCTTCATTGGGAGTGTCATTAGAGGAGAAGGCTGCTACTGCTGGCTTCTCTCTGCAAATGCTGACTGTAATATTGATCCTCTTGCTTCCCAACATTCCAATTAACAAATATGAGGAACAGGAGCCCATATGGGCACGCTTACTTGGCTTTGAAGCACTGAATTCAGGGGATAGGCATGACAACCAGCACTTTCAGTTCAGCAACCAGGGGGTCCCAAAAGCTGCTGGTTGTCATGCTGATCCTCTGGTGAAGGAAATAAATAATTACACAGATGGATACCGGGTACCACTGACATGCGCTAAGAGAAGAGAACGGCTCTATGGGAGAGGGTGAGACACAACTTCCATAGCCTAGCTGGCATTGTAGCTAAAGCTGGAACCACATGGGGAAGGGAAATGCCTGTTAATCTGTGCGATGGCACAGGTGGTAAAGCATGAGCAGCTAAAGAGAGAGTAAGCCTAAACTAGTACTCTCTGCACCTGGGTGCCAGAGACTGTTGTGACTAGTTCAGTGGTATATGTACTGTGGTATATGTCAGATATGTCAGAGCTATAGCAATGTATAATAAAAATAGTTTGACTCTGGGGGGACATTAGAGTGTAAGCTACATTGTACAGAGAGTGATGTGACTAGCTCAGAGTTCTCTTTAAAATACTGTGGTATATGGCGGTTATATATAAATGTACAGTATAATAATAATAATAGTGTGTGACTATGGGGGTGTATGCTTCTCTGGCGAAGACCAGGGACAGAGTAAGCCTGGAGGAGGCATGGTCACATGGGCTGACGGGCTTCTGAGTGGAAGCTAAAGCAGGCCCTACTACCTAATATCAGTGTGGTCAAACACACAAGGAATACAACTAATATACAAATTGGTTCTACAGCAGGCTTTCTGAAACCTACCAATCTCTTAATGATATCACTGAAATCTATCTACATTTAAATGATGTGAGTGCATGGATGTTGCCCTATAAAGAGACCCTAGTACTGTAAGTCTGGAAGATCTGGAACATTTTGTCTTTGCTTGGGGTTCTGACTCAATACACAAAACCTTTTTCCTCATGGAGGATTTTATCTTGGTGGATGTTCACAAGGTCACTTACATTTTGATCACGATATAAGGACATTTTTTTTATTCGACTATCTTCTATTATACTAAGAAAGATCTGTTTTCACATGCAGATTTTGATCTTGACTCACTGTGATGTATCTTGATTTGTGAATTTTTATATTTTGTTCACTGTGTTTATATTATTGAAAGCATTTATTGCCCACATGCACTTTGGGTGGTGAACCATTTTTGGGGGGTTATTATTATAACAAATTACGTTTTTTATGTTTTTAGCGCTTTTTTTAAAAATAATTGTCCATATTGACAAAGATGACTGTACATACAGTACAAACAGTCTGTACAAGCAATATTGGTATGCACTAATGCTTAGAATTATGTAAAAGGCCAAGACAATTGGTTTGTGTAATAAAATAAATATTTGTGGAGATAAAAAAGAAAACATATTTATTTTGAGTGGGCCTTGGTGTCGAACTAGAATGGTATGTGACACCAAGGCCCCCTGCTTTCGTAAAAAACTGGAATAAACAATTCTGCATAAAGGCCTGAACTGTAATAAAACATACTGTATATTCACAATATAATTACTTTGTAATTAATTGTAACAATAGTTTTGCAATTTATTGGGTTAAATGTTGGGAATGTAAGATCCAGCACACATATTTGCAGCTGTGCAAAAAAAAGAAAAAAAAATATATACATACACAGTGTATGTGTATATACACTGAGTGGCCAGATTATTATGACCACACCATCAGTACTTCGTTGGGCCACGAGATGACTCCACGAGATGACTTCGTTGGGCCGCCTCGTGACTCCACGAGATGTTGAAAGGTGATGCGAGGATTCTGACACTGCACTGTTGCCCTTCTGTTGTCTTGTACCAGTCTTGCCACTCTCCGTTCTGCCCTTACATTGACTAGTTGCTGATGGCCACAATACGCACGTTCAGACCGATTTTTCGCCTGACAGTCCAGTCTTTAAACACTTTAACAATGAGCCCCTCTTGAACATTTAACGAATTCTGCTGTTTTGCTGATACTAGCTCCATGGCTCGTGCCAACAATCATCCCACGTTCAGAGGCTGTTAAATCGCGTTGTTTACCCATATCTTCAGAAAAATAACACTTCTACTGTCGTGGTAAACAACCTGCTTCCCTATTTATAATGGTCTGGCCCTCTAGCAACTTCAGCGCGAAATTATAGCTAATTTGCCTACAAACGTCAGGTGGTCATAATAAACTGGCCACTCGGTGTATATATGTGTGTGTGTGTGTGTGTGTCTGTATGTATGTATGTATATATACAGTATATGTTACTACACAAGCTATTTTGTAATTTTATGTTAATAAAAAATGACCTTTCCATTTCAATATGAAGATGCTGTAATTTTCTAAAACTGTTTAGGTTGCAATATGGCAATAAAGAGGTACAATGTTGGTATACAGAATGCACCCACCAATGATTGGCTCACAGGGTTTACATGACCTAAGATAAGACAAGTACACGTTTAGGCATCCAGTGCAACTAAAATTTATTTTTGGGTGAGTTGGTAAACACTTCTAAATGGAAGCAGACGCTGCAAGTTTTCTCATTAGAACATTGAAAGTGCACCAGGGGGTTATAATGAACCCAGACCCTCCCATTAAAGAAGCAGTTTGGAAGGGACAAGGCAAAACAGCTTTTTCTTCAGAACAGAAAAAAGATAGGAAACTGCAACAATGTTTGTTAATATCCTAGCAATGTACCTTAATTACCCAGTGGATTTTTTTTTCTCAACAAAAGTGTAGTTACACTTTATTTAATTGCTCCAACCTCCCTGAGTGCAGCCTGCCTGCTAAAATACCTTTCTTCCCATTCCTGTATATTTTACTGTGCAGCCCTGCCAGACAAAAAAACATGCCCGCTGGGTCTTCTTCTTACAGTACATGTACAACTTACCCATAAAATGTTTCATGGCACACACGCAAAGTGAGAAGAGGACCCAGTGAGAACATTTTCATTGCATAGACTGTTAGGGACTGTTGAGGAGTGAATCATTTTACCAGGTAGGATGTAATCAGGTGGGTGGTGGTGGTGGTGGTAGTTAAATTATTATTATACAGGATTTATATAGCGCCAATAGTTTGCACAGCGCTTTACAATTTAAGGAGGACATTACAGTCATTCAGAGGCTGTTAAATCGCGTTGTTTACCCATATCTTCAGAAAAATAACACTTCTACTGTCGTGGTAAACAACCTGCTTCCCTATTTATAATGGTCTGGCCCTCTAGCAACTTCAGCGCGAAATTATAGCTAATTTGCCTACAAACGTCAGGTGGTCATAATAAACTGGCCACTCGGTGTATATATGTGTGTGTGTGTGTGTGTGTCTGTATGTATGTATGTATATATACAGTATATGTTACTACACAAGCTATTTTGTAATTTTATGTTAATAAAAAATGACCTTTCCATTTCAATATGAAGATGCTGTAATTTTCTAAAACTGTTTAGGTTGCAATATGGCAATAAAGAGGTACAATGTTGGTATACAGAATGCACCCACCAATGATTGGCTCACAGGGTTTACATGACCTAAGATAAGACAAGTACACGTTTAGGCATCCAGTGCAACTAAAATTTATTTTTGGGTGAGTTGGTAAACACTTCTAAATGGAAGCAGACGCTGCAAGTTTTCTCATTAGAACATTGAAAGTGCACCAGGGGGTTATAATGAACCCAGACCCTCCCATTAAAGAAGCAGTTTGGAAGGGACAAGGCAAAACAGCTTTTTCTTCAGAACAGAAAAAAGATAGGAAACTGCAACAATGTTTGTTAATATCCTAGCAATGTACCTTAATTACCCAGTGGATTTTTTTTTCTCAACAAAAGTGTAGTTACACTTTATTTAATTGCTCCAACCTCCCTGAGTGCAGCCTGCCTGCTAAAATACCTTTCTTCCCATTCCTGTATATTTTACTGTGCAGCCCTGCCAGACAAAAAAACATGCCCGCTGGGTCTTCTTCTTACAGTACATGTACAACTTACCCATAAAATGTTTCATGGCACACACGCAAAGTGAGAAGAGGACCCAGTGAGAACATTTTCATTGCATAGACTGTTAGGGACTGTTGAGGAGTGAATCATTTTACCAGGTAGGATGTAATCAGGTGGGTGGTGGTGGTGGTGGTAGTTAAATTATTATTATACAGGATTTATATAGCGCCAATAGTTTGCACAGCGCTTTACAATTTAAGGAGGACATTACAGTCACAATACAATTCAAGACAAGATGGTAAGGAGGGCCCTGCCCGTGAGGGCTTACAATCTAAAAGGGAGGGGCAAGTGATACATGAGGAGGTAGCTGCGCGGTGATGATTGTTTGAGCAAGTGATTGTTGAGTGGTTAGGTTGAGGTGGGATAGGCTTCCCTGAAGAGATGAATCTTAAGGGATCGCCTAAAGGCAGTCAGTGTGGGAGATAGACGGACAGGTTGGGGTAGAGAGTTCCATAGGATGGGAGACACTCTAGTGAAGTCCTGGAGGCGAGCATGGGAGGAGTTGATGAGGGAGCTGGAAAGCAGGAGGTCTTGTGAAGAGCGGAATGGACAGTTAGGGTAATACTTTGAGACCAGGTTGGAGATATAGCCGGGGCCAGAGTTGTGGATGGCTTTGTATGCGGTTGTTAATATTTTGAATTTTATCCTTTGGGCTATAGGAAGCCAGTGCTGCGATTGACAGAGGGGGGTTGCAGACACTGAGCGGTTGGTTAGGTGAATGAGTCTAGCAGCTGCGTTCATGATAGACTGAAGGGGGGATATCCTGTGTAGTGGAAGGCATAAAGTGCAACTGTATTATTTATTACGGAGCATTTCCAAGTTAATTTCTAAAAAAATTTAAAATATGAATATGTTGCTTCCATGCAATATGTTAACTTGCACTGCAGTCTGATCTCTAGTGGAGAGGCAAAGTCATTGGACTGGAGCTCAAGGACTACTTTTTAAAGATAAAAGGTACAGTTTTTTTGAAAAATGTCAGGAATTTGTTCACCCAGACTTGTAAAGCTACTGAATGATCCATTTTAATATGTTAGATATCGTTACTGGATTATCACAAGACTGCTTATGATTCTGATTGATGTTATGATTATTTTTAAATAGCTTGTGTTTTTACATTTTAGTTTTAAAAAACATTAAATGCACACCAGTGTTGATCATATTCTGTAGCACCTGTGGTAATACACTGCAGCTGGGTGAAAGACACTTTTTAATCTAAACACTATTGGCTGTGTTTTAAACACTATTGGGTCTATTTATAAACAATTTGAAAGGTCATTGGCCCTGCAAATCTCTGTGTATGTTCACTCTGTGCGAATAGATGCACAAAACAATTGTTCTTGTATATTCTCTTTATAAGTCAAATGTATTTTCCACTCAGTGGCCATACTGCGCAAGATGACATTTGAAAATGCATTTGACTTATAAAGAAAATATAACAAGAGTGTTTAGTCTGTGCATCCATTCCCAAAAAATGGACATTCACAGAGATTCACAGAGCCATTGGTTCTGGGAATTGTTCATAAACAGACCCATTGTTTTACCTCAACTTTAAAACTAGATTTAAAAGTATCTTTCATCCAACTGTACTGTTGCAATTTTGTATAAAGTGTGCATTTGTGTGAAACATGTTGGAGGCTTTTCTGGTTATTTCCATATAGAATAATAGTAAATATAATAAACATCAGATTGGTGAATGTGGCTTTTCATTATCCAAGTTCATAAATTGTGTTTGGCTTACAATGGGCTATGGCTGCATCCAATGGCTGCAGAAATGTAGCCAAGAGCTTCCTCATCCTTGGGCAGTGAAGCCTAAACATACTCTCTTCAACAAATCAAAATTATAACTATACTGTTTGCTTGCATTATCATAGGAGCACAATGTTCATTCTGAAATGATACTGTCCCCCTTGACTGAACTTGTTCATCAATATCTTTTAAAAACCAACACAAAGAAGCTTCATGCATGTGCATGATTCTGGATTTGGTAGAATTAGGATGACAAACTTATTTCTTAGTTTGAACCTGCTGCGAAGAGGATTTAACACATCAGTGCGCAGAACAATGTAATTTATATTCAGATTTATATTTCTGAGGCATGTTGAATTTTAGAGATGTAGCTGAATGGATTTCCAAATGAGAAGTAATAAGCCAGCAGTTTTTAAAACCAATGCAGTATTTGAGACAATATTTAAAGTGGCAATAGCCCTTTTATCTTGTGTCTAGAAAAAATATGCATAGCCAAACTTTTTCTGACTTCACTATTATCTGCATGTTTCAAAACCACTCTATTGTCAGTGAGCCATACATTTTGATTACTTGCTCTATTTAGGAAAAAGAGAAATGAATCAACATCACCATATTAATGGGATAATGCTCCGTGATGGTTTCTGAAATGAGATTATCAGTCCACATAGATGAGGATGCAAATGGGCATCATGCTTCATGACTGATTAATGCATTATTCTCTTTCTACTTCCATTGGCTATGGAAATAAGGTAATGTCCTTGACAATTATTAATGAAGCTGACAATGTATATTTAATATGTAGGAATAGACTTACTGCTAGAAAAGCCTAAGGATATTGTATGTTATTTTAAATACATTATCAACACTGCTCAAAAAGTGCAAACCTTTACACAACCCTAAAGTGAGACTACAGCTTATGAAACCAAAAAGTCAAATGAAATATATTGCAGTGATTTTAGCAAACTTTATCATAAATCTAGTGTTGCTAAGTAGGAAGATACCCAAAAAAGGGAGATGGAGGACATGCTTAAAACCTTTAAATACATTAAGGGTGTGAATAAGGTTAAGGAGGGCAGCATTTTCAGTATGAAGCTAAAATCAAGATCATGGCCTCAACAGAAGGAATGTCCAAAACTTAGGGGTCTATTCACGAAGCTGCCGAAGGATCTAGCCGTAGCTTCGGCCGATCCTTCGGCTAGCTTCGGCCCCAGGACCCCTTCGGTTCAGTAGAACAGAAGGGGTGCTGTACGGGCTATAGTGAATATATAGCTCCCGAACGTGGCCGAGCGGCTATGCTTATGCTTCGGCTCGGCTGAGCCGCGCTGAAAGCCGAAGCTGGCCGAGCGGCCGGCCGACAGCCTGCTTCTGACAGCTGGGCGGAGCCAGCCGTGATCTTACGGCTGGCTCCGGCCACTTGCAGAGAGATCAGCGTCTCTGGTTACCTGCTAACCAGGGACACTGATTTCCAAACAGCAAACTCTCCATTGCAAACTCTCCCTGCCGCCAAGGAGAGAAACACTGCTGTTTCTTTTTTTTTCTATTCTGACATGGAGCCGTGTCAGAATAGAAACAAAATAAATATTTTTTGCCCATTGGAATGCATTGCTAGATTCCTATTGGCTATTTCAATTTGCAGTAGCCAATAGTAAACTAGCATTGTACCCGCCCTCTGCTGCAGTTCTCCATCAGGTCCATCAGCAGAGGGCGGGTACAATGCTAGTTTACTATTGGCTATTGCAAATTGAAATAGCCATTAGTAATGTAGCAATGCATTCCAATGGGCAAAAATATATATTTTTTTCTCTGGCTCTGTGTCAGAATAAAGAAAAAAGAAAAGAAGAAGCAGTGTTTCTCTCCTGGGCGGCCGGTAGCGGGAGGCTCCCAGAGCGCCCGGGAGAGTTTTTTTTTCTTTTGACGGCAGCAGAGCCGCCGGACAATAGAAAACTATTGGGCGGAGCTAGCTGTCACTGCTAGCTCCACCCAATTGTTTCCTATTTACTTTTTAAAAACTTTTTAAACAATTTTTCTGTTCTGCTCGGTCCCTCTGAGGGACCGAGCAGAACAGCCGAATGCCGCTCAGCGGCATTCGGCTATTCACTCACTGCTGTTCGGCATCTATAACAATAGGCCGAACAGCAGTGAGTAGCCTGCCGAAGGTTCCGCTCAGCCGATCCAGATGTTGGATCGGCTGAGTCGAACTCCTTCTGCACTTCGGGTCGGCCGAACATACTGAGCATGTTCGGCCAACCCGAAGCCATGCGAAGCAAGTCGATGTACGTCTGATTTCAGCCGATATACGGCTGAAATCAGCCGTACCAGCCTGAAGTGAGTCACCTTACTTCAGGTCGGTCATTCACTCGGCTGCCTACGGCAGCTTAGTGAATAGACCCGTAAGCTTAGAGAGTATAATTTTACGAAAAAGATAAGTGGATGCTTGCATAGTGGTTCTATGTTATGTTTCAATGTAAGATCTGCACATAATTATTCCTAGTGTTGTGATAAGATGCAATGCATCCTCAATGTACCTTCAACTGTGCAATCTTTCTCAGATGCTGGGAGTGGCAGTGAACAAGTTACAAGGGGAAAGCTATAAATATCCTGTGACATCATAAATATATAGTCATGTATATAGTCAGGTTTAAATTACATATGATGTGTGTGTGTATATGCACTCACCAGCCACTTTATTAGGTACACCTTGCTAGTACCAGGTTGCACCACCTTTTGCCTTCAGAACTGCTTTAATTCTTTATGGATTCACAAGGTGTTGGAAACATTCCTCAGAGATTTTGGTTCATATTGACATGATAGCATCACGGGCCCAAAGTGTGCTAAGAAAATATCCCCCACACCATTATACCACCACCAGCCTGAACCGTTGATACAAGGCAGGATGGCTCCATGCTTTATGTTTATGCCAAATCCTGACCCTACCATCTGAATGTCGCAGGTGAAATTGAGACTCATCATACCAGGCAACGTTTTTCCAATCTTCTATTGTCCAATTTTGGTGAGCCTGTGTGAATTGTAGCCTCCGTTTCCGGTTCTTAGCTGACAGGAGTGGCACCCGGTGTGGTCTTCTGCTGCTGTAGCCCATCTGCTTCAAGGTTCGACGTGTTGTGCGTTCAGAGATGGCATTCTGCATACCTCGGATGTAACGAGTGGTTATTTGAGTTACTGTTGCCTTTCTATCATCTCAAACCAGTCTACCCATTCTCCTCTGACCTCTACAAAGCATTTTTCGTCCACACACCTGCCGCTCACTGGATATTTGATCTTTTACAGACCATTCTCTATAAACCCTAGAGATGGTTGTGTGTGAAAGTAGATCAGCAGTTTTTGAAAAAAACAGACCAGCTCTCTCTGCCACCAATAACCATGCGACATTCAAAGTCACTTAGATCCCTTTTCTTTTTCATTCTGATGCTCGGTCTGAACTTCAGCAAGTCGTCTTCACCATGTCTAGATGTCTTAATGCATTGAGTTGCTGCCATGTGATTGGCTGATTAGCAATTTTTGTTACCAAGCAATTGAACAGGTGTATCTAATAAAGTGGCCGGTGTGTGTGTATGTATATTATTATTATTATTATTACATAGTATTTATATAGCGCCAACAGTTTGCGCAGCGCTTTACAATGTAAGGAAGACATTACAATACAATTCAAGACAAGATGGTAAGGTGTGTATAATTGTGTGTGTGCGTGTGTGTGTGTGTGTGTTTATGTATTATATAAAACACACACAAGTGTTTGTCCAAGCACCAAACTGGATCACATACATTTATACTCAGACTTGGAAGAATTCTATAGAAGACTGAGGCTTAAGGAATTTTTCTTTGACAAAGATATCACCACATTCAGCCTGGACAGCAGAAAAAAGAATGAAGGCTTTACACCTGCAACAGGACGTGACATGAAATTGGACAATGACATTGAAAGCTTCCGCACTAGAGTAGCATCCCTTGTTACCACACAACAGAAAAAAAAATACAAACAACCTCCTACCTGCAGAAAGAAAAGCCTTACATAACTTAATGAGTGATAAACACATCATCATCAAACCAGCTGACAAGGGCGGATCAATAGTTATCATAAACACCCAGGACTACATTGCAGAAGAAAACTGACAATTGTCTGATAAAAACTACTACAAACAACTGGACCAGGAACCCACCAGGGAATATACAGAAGAACTTATTAAACGTATCAAATCCTTCCCAAAACACATACAGCAAGGATTACTTAATCTGCTACCTTCCAATCCTAACATGGGGACCTTCTACATGCTGCCCAAAATCCACAAGCCAGGAAACCCAGGACGACCCATTATTACAGGTATGGAAACAAATACAGAACAAATATCTGGCTTAATTGAAAACATTTTGAAGCCCCTGGTTATCAACACTGGGAGTCTTATACAAGACACCACAGATTTTCTGAACAAACTGAGCCAAATCACTAACCTACCTGCTAATACTATACTTGTCACCATGGATGTGTTATCTTTGTACAGTAACATCCCCCATAAAGATGGTATTGAGGCCGGCACCAAATTCCTTTCCTCCCAATATGTCAGACATAATTATTATAGTGAAACCATTACCAAACTCATTGAATTTATACTGACACACAACTATTTCAATTTCAATGACAACATCTATTTACAAATGACCGGGACTGCTATGGGCACAAAAATGTCACCACAATATGCCAATCTCTTCATGGCTGACCTAGAATACCGATTCCTAGCCACTCACCCTCACAAACCATTCAAATATTATTGTTATATTGATGATATTTTCGTAATATGGGCAGAAGGAGAAGAAAGCCTTTTAAACTTCAATGAATCATTCAATTCATTCCATCCCTCCATCAAACTCAAAATTTTTAATTTCTCAGAACTCAGTGTGTTTTTTCTGGATTGTGCCATAACGGTCAGCAATGGCTCACTCAGTTGTTCTTTATACAGAAAACCCACAGAGAGGTACAGCTTCCGCCATAAATTCCAGCTTCCATCCAAATCACATTAACGTCTATACTGTATTTGTGAGTACTCGTACTCACCCAAATGCTCCGATACTTACACCGAATACCGGAACTTCTGGTCAGAGGTAGATTTCCTCTGACTGGCAGTGCCGCGAGGGAACATGGAGCCGGCTTCCTGGCCAATCAGGAAGCTGAGGTTCAGATAATGACTAGCTGCCGGCTTCCTGATTGGCCAGGAAGCCGGCTCCATGCTGTTTGGCCCGGCTCCATGCTGATTGGCCGGGAAGCCGTCTTCCTAGCCAATCAGCATGGAACTGGCCCAACAGCATGAAGGGAGCTTCTTGGCCAATCAGGAAGCCATGCAATGCGTAATGACCCACCTCCCGGCTTCCTGATTGGCCGGGAAGGCGGTTCCATGCTGATTGGCTAGGAAGCCAGCTTCCCGGGCCAATCAGCATCAAGGTGGTGAAACAGCATGGAGCCCGCTTCCGGGGCAATCAGGAAGCCAGGCAGCTGGTAATGACAAGCTAGTGGCAGTATCAGTACTCTGTATCGGCGAGTACAGAAAAATACATATCGGTACCTGTACTCGATACCAAAAAACTGGTATCAGTGCATCCCTAGTACTAAACATGCTCCCTCATTCCAGGCTTAGATGATGGCGGTTACCAATCACAGGCACTGAGACATTTCTGTCTCTGCAGCTTCGGACCGGGAACATGTCTCAGTGCCTGTGATTGGCGCTGAGCACTGACGGCTTCCTGGTGGGCTCGGCACGAGGCGCTTGCGAACACGCCCGAGCCCATCACTACTGGGTAGACTAAAATTCACGATCAGGGCTGGCTGCTAGATCCGTCCCTTCAGCCTTGTTTCTCCTCTGCTCCATGGTCTAAGGTCCAGTGATTCATCATGTCTAACACAGTGTATTGGACCTGAGGACACGAAGGGACATTTCATTGCTGTAATGAAGGAGGAGACAGACTGAAGGGACAAGTCTAGGAGCCAGCCAGGATCATGGTTGAGGTAAATATAACTATTATTTTAGCTCTCTAAACAAAATGAATTGTATATAATAATAAAATAAGATTAAAATAAGATTTTATTTGTCCAGAGTTCTTCTCTAACTTAAAGACCAGGATTACTCCTCACCATTCTGGAGCAACAGATTTAGTAAAAATGTTTTCCTGATCCCTTCACACAGAAATCCCCTCTGTGGCTTTAATGTTGTTTAAGTGTTCCTGTCATATCAATAAAAAAAAGAGAATACTCACCTTTCCTGCTGCTCGAGTCACCAAATGCTGCATCTTTTGCAGGGACAGATTGGGTATGGATATGAGGGCAATTCATTTTTTGCAGCAGGGTTGCCTTAAACCTCTACACATGCACTAAGTAAGGTGCAATTTGGGTTGTTCATTATCATTGAGCTAAGCCAATTTACACACAGCAGACTCCTACAGTCAGCACATTATTTTTTCAATATTATTTAAATATATTTAAAAAAATTATTGTATAAGATGACATACATTTGTGTATGTGTATATTTCATGATGAGTAAGATATGCATTTTTTTTACCTGAGGTTGTCTTCACTTCTTCAGTTGAATTTCTTAGTCCAACAAAGGAGAACTGATAAAGTCTCCATGAACGTATATCTCCCACCTCTACTGAGCTTCGTTTCCATTGGTAGATTATTTCTTCCTTTGGGTAACCATCTTAAATACAAATACAAATGCATAACAATCATGGGTTTCTTTATATAAAGTATATAGAAACACATTTTTAAAACCATATTTTGGTATAAATTTCTTTTCAGCATCTATACTTTCATCAAATGCCATTTTAATTAACTGTTTTCTGTTCATGCCATAATTGTTTATTTCATTCACACTTACATTTAGAAAACTCAGAGCTAAACACAGCAGGGGGAATTTATCAAAACTGGAGCAGACAGAATCTGGAGCAGTTGCTTACAGGAACCACTCAACTTCAATCTTTCATTTTCAAAGCTTAACTGAACAAACTGAAGAGACAATTGATTGGTTACTGTGGCCAACTGCTCCAGATTCAGTCTGCTCAAGTTTTGATAAATTTACCCCAGTATATAATGATTTTTCATATATGCTTTATAATTATAATAAAACCAATTCTGTCTAGTAAAGTAAATGTTAAAAAAAATACTTACAGCTTGAAAATTGTAGTGGACAAGAATGCTCATCCATTGGAAAGTTATTCAGCCGAAGTAGACACTCAGCATCTATTGTAAGCCTGCGGGAGAAAAATAAATTATTGGATATTGGTGTTACTATATATCTTTTATTTGGCTTTAGGAAAACTTCTAAAACAGTATACAGGACCACTGATTACATGTCCTGTAAAGTATGTGAATATTCGCTTTCACCAAGGAGTTTAGTGACTATATGATTCAGGAGGTCACATGACCTATCTTTGTATTGCATTGTGCACTCACTGGATTTCCCCACTCATGATAGTGTTATATTATTTGAGTGGCTACCCTTTCCTATAATTGTTATATAATGTATGCATATGGAAAATAATTTACTGTCTTTTTGAAAGTCAGGGTCTCTCAAGAATGTACTGCATTAGAGAAACATAAAGACTCCAGAAAAGCCTGTTTAGTTGAAATAATTTTATAATATATGACCTAAAGCTAGAGCTCTTATAGATGATTGCGGTGACTGAATATATAGGAAGACTGACATGGCATGTAGCTCCAAATATATTTGCCAGTTTGCCAACTTTATTTTAAATTTAAAAAAAATACTGACTACCAGGGAATTGTTATGGCATTGCAAAAGTAGGTTTCTATTTATAAATGTTTTCACTTAAGATTCACACAACTTTAACCAACAATTCACACATCTTTTCAACGGAATTTAAGTTGAAAAATAAGTGAATTTTGTGGTATCATGTGTGATAAGTAGGGATGAGCAATACATAGTTTGATGGTAAATTATTTCTTTTTTTTACAATTAGCTTGGCTTACATACAACAGCAGCAGCCCATTCAGATTCATTGCAGTTTGGAAAAAAAGGCGATTCGGGTAGTTTTAGTAGCTGATTTTTCATTTAGTGATAATAGGACCACTTTCACCTGACATGGTGTAAAATTGGCAAGCAGCAGGTCATTGTTCATGAGGGAGAATTGTCTGAAATGTATTAGAAATGGATGAAGGAATCACCAGCAATCACAGAATCTAATAGCGTGAATATCTTGTTCGTTATTTATTGAACATGCTTCACAAAAGCTAATGTTTTAGGGCCACGCATGGTCTCTTCCTCAGGATGACATAGTGACAAGGTTGTCACTATGTCACCCTGAGAAAAGGACCCTGCGTGGCTCCAAAATGTTGGCTTGTATTAAGCATGTTCGATTTAATAACAAAACAAGATATTCACACTGTTGTATTCTGTGAGCGCTGGTGATTCATTCATGTCTTTTTGAGTACACATCACTTTGAGCACTGAAACTTACAAACCTCATGGTCTATAACACCATATGGAGTGCAGGTGATGCATAATAACATTAACATTTACTAGAGACAAACAGTACAGGCAGGTGCTTGCTGATTTACTACAAGACTCAAGAAACTGATGATACAACAGTGTACAACTGGCCAGAAGCAGGACAATTTTGATGATAAAGACTAGGCTTAAAGGTAACTAGAGATTTACAGGAATTAGGATACTGCAGAGAATACAGCAGATTAAAATTTGGCCAGCAGAAAGACAGGTTTCATCAGGGATAATTAGGCTAACCATTCTTTGCCTAACTTTATTTTTACAGTGGCTTTTTACAGTGCAGTGAATGTTACTCTTAAAATTTGAGGCGGTTTAGGTGCACATTGTTCATTAACAGGTCAAACTTTAAAAAAAGGCCCTTTGAATTATAAGATAAATGGTCCCATCTTACTCTGAAATACATGGGAAGGGTTAGTGAGATTAAAATGACTATTTTCCCGAAACTGTTGTATATTTTACAAATCCTTCCTATTATATTGGAAAAGGAAGATCATCAAAGGCTGCTTCAGGACTTTCGGAGGTTTATCTGGGGAAAGAGACATTCTAAAATTACTCTCCATGTATTACAACAATTTGTGAACAATGGAGGGCTTAATTTTCCAGACCTGAAACTATATACCTTAGCAGCTGCTACTAGATTTGTGAGAGATTGGATCCATGGCATGTGTAGTTATACAGACTCTGACTTGGATGAAAACCTAGTACCTGATCTCAGTCTTATATACATACTTCGTATGCATAGAGAATGTCTGCCTGAGGAAGTCATTTATGGATATATTCTGAACCACCTTCCCTAACCCTTGTTTTGAATAAGTTGATGTTTGTCTTTCAAAATGATTGGATGGAGACAATGCTTAGTAAGGATACTCAGACCCAAGAGGTTTTTGAGGTATGATAATCCTTTATTGATCTCCTGTTGACCATTACAAAATGTAGGTTTATGCAATCTTTTATTCTGACACCGTTGTATACTAAGAGGATGATTTCCAATGATCCTCCAATAATAACAGCTAATTACAAGAAGAGGGCCTTCTGTTCTCGCTGAGGTCGGTTGGGGCAAAAATTGTAATAATATACATATTTTTTCTTTATTCATGCATGCTCTTTATGCTCAAGACCAGTAATCCGGGTATACAGATATATGTCCTGTTATATATTTTAGAAGTCATCTTTGTTAATATGTTTTGGTTTTTATATAATAAATTTAATACAAAAGAATAAAGCGTAAAACTGAAAAAAGGCCCTATCAAAATAAATACTGGGGCAGCAGCTAAAAGTGACTGCTGACATCAAATTAATGACAGAATAACATTAAGGATAAACAAAAAATCCCCCAGTAATAACTAAGATGGCAGCAAATGGGATTGATTGTCCAAAGAGCTAACAATCACAAATGAAGTATAATTGTACTTGTCCTGTGCTTAGGGCTCGTTATCTAACAGTGGGAGCTTGCTGACAGTAGTAAACAGCAGAATGAGCAGAGGAATGGCATATTTAGTGTGTGGATGCTCACTTACAGCCTACTGTTTGGACAGTGAAAAAGTATCAGCACACCAAAGATGCCATCTCTCAACTAACTCTGCTGTCAACTTATGTCAGCAAGCTCCCAGTGTTACATAAACAGCACTGTGTTTTAGCTCGTGGCCTTTTTTATATTATACAAACTAGGGATGCATTGATACAGATACCAGTATCGGTGCCAATACCAAGTATTTGGGAGAGTGTGAGTACTTGCCCAAATGCTCCGATACCTTCCCTGATACCTGAACTTCCGGTCAGAGGAAAATTTCCTCTGACTGGCAGTGCCGTATGGGAACATGGAGCTGGCTTCCTGGGCAATCAGGAAGCCAGGTGGCGAGTAATGATCCGCCTCCCGGCATCCTGATTAGGCGGGAAGCCGGCTCCATGCTGATTGGCTTGGAAGCTGGCTTACCGGTAAATCAGCATCGAGCCAGCCGAACAGCCGGCTTTCCAGCCAATCACCAAGGAGACAGCTTCCCGGCCAATTTAGGGAGGTGGGTCATTACATGCTGCCCGGCTTCCTGATTGCCCGGGAAGTCAGCTCCATGCCAGCGGAAGCACTGGTACTCGGTATCTGTGATTACCAAAAGCAAAATATCGGTACTTATACTCGATACCGAAAAAACAGTATTGGTGCATCCCTAATACAAACGGCTGGCTAAATAGAATTACAAATGTTATTGTCAGGAAACACAGTTCAGATACCCCTTTATTAGCTGTGTATTTAACAGTTTTGTCTGAAATATAGCTTTAATCACCATAATTATTTTCATAATGTTAAATGTATTTATTTTTATTGTTTTAACTTGCCAGATTATTATACATCTGTATACTCCCTATTTAATCATCAAACCTGGCTTGAGGGACATGTGGAGACTGCCATTGTTTCCAGTAGTGATCCACCAATACCAAGTACCGTACTCGGTACAAGTACAGATACTTTTCGAGCTCCAAGACTAGACTAGAGGAAAATTCAAAAGTTAGCAGGCAGCTGTCATTTGTAAAGAGCACACGGAGCTCCTGGGATTTGCACATCTCTATTTTAATGTATGATTTTGTTTTTATAAACATATATAAAGGGATGCACCGATACCAGTTTTGCAAGTACAAGTACTGATACTTGTCCAAGTACTTACAGATACAAGTACTGATACATTTTTGTTTATTGTCATAGGACAGTTTTTCTAAAACAATATTGACTAATGATTTCAGGACAGTGGTGGAGCTCCCGAGCTAGGTCCCAGCTGCAACCGCTGCAACCCTGGTAGTTCTCATGAAAATGCCAAGTATCGGTACTGGTATCTGAACTGGTATCGGTGCATCCCTAGTTTCCAGCACTAAACTAACACATTTAGAACCAAAATTCATACCTGAGTGTGTAAAGCACTTTTCCATCATTCCATATCCTCAGCATTCGGTTAGGAGTTGTTATCCAATGTGCATCTGCTTTTTTCGAGTTACGAAAAAATGTATCTGGTATCCAGATCTTTCCAACCATATTACTGTTCAGTCTGAGGACTTTTATGGTACTGTTGAATTTCAGGCGCCTGTCATACCAGGTTTGTGCAAAAAATATATCAATGGTATATTCCTATGATAGTAAAGAAGGGCACATTAAAATGTAGCAGGATAGCCATAAAACCCATTTAATATATTTTATCATGACCCACATCTCTGCATGTTTACTAAAATAAGACCAAGTTGTTCGGAAATGTAGGTGAAACTAGAAAACACTGAAAAATATGCAGAATGAAGAGTAGCTTATTTGTTACTTATTATGCATCAGTGTAATATATAATGCACTTTGTGCAGTGGGGCTACCTGATCACAATAAATTTATAACTTATAACTGAACACAATAACTTTTTATTTTCATCAGTTATTTTAACATTTCTGTTTATCTTCAGTGCTCCTATATTTATGAATTAGTCAGATATGCCTAATAACAGCAAAGAGAACTCTCTTAAAGCCTTACTCCATTTTCTTATTTGTGAATAGAGGGTGTGGAAGGGTTAGAATTTTTGTTTTACTCCCTGTGTTCCCATTTGAAATATTGCTCTCTACTTCCTGCCTAGTTTAAGGATGTCTCAGAAGTGGGCAGAAATCTATTAAACAAAGACAGGAGGCCTGCCTTACTAAAGGGAAGTTCTATATGTTAGTTTTGTGACCAGAAAAGGAAAATCACAACTGCCAAAGGTAGGATACCACCACAGTTCCTGTGATTTCTATTCCTGTCATGTCTCCGGAAGTATAATTAAGGGGAAATCTCCCCAGAGACAAAGAAAGCAAAAAAATACCTGACAGTTGTTCTATCTAACCCTTGCCCACTGTGTCCAAAACTAAAAAAAAAAAAAAGTTTTGACTGCTGTGGCTGTTGTTAATTTTAGGCACTAAAACTTGTATGCCTACAGATTCCAGTACTAAAAACTGACCCTGACGTTTATTTAAAAATGAATATACTGTACAAATATAGTTCCCCCCAAGCTCACTGCTTCAATGTGAATACTTAAAATGGCTATTTACAGGGCGATAATAACAGCCCGTAAAATTGTACCTCACCATATGCTGAAATATGATATGTGTGCATAAACTGAAAATTGGATATCCACTTGCTTTGTTAGATGTATTTATGACCATGTGGATCTCTGCATGCAGCCACTGTACTAGAATTGCAATTGGTTCTGGCTTGTAGATGCAAAGTTGATGTGGTAAGCTTAGGTAAAGACCAGTTTCCACATTTAGTTACATCCAAGTACAGCACCAATCTGTTTACCTACACTGCAAATGGCACCACATAGCTGCAATTAATAATAATGTAGCAAAGCACATAAAGTTGCAAAGATCAGCCTTGTCTTTGATAAGAACATCAGCATGATAAATACTCTTTGCTGACTACATGGATATACATATAATACAGTTCAGGGTGATTTGTCTTTATGGTTTTTATCTCTTGCTAAAGCAAAACTAATATAGTCACAGTGAAATTACTATAGTTTAACAAGCAGTGGTGGACTTTATTGTTTGATTTTCTGCAGAGAAAATGTCATTCTTGTAGCAGTTCAGCATAGGTTATGATTGCATATGTAAAGTTCTTTCTTGTTTCCTTTAAAGTAAAATATATATTTTTAAATGTCTGTATGGGTCATAATGTCATAAAATCCAGAGATCAGCTATTGGACTGTACCTACCCCACACACACACACACACACACACACACCACCACCACCCATCCGTATATATAGCCAATGCCAATTAAACATCTGACTTGCTCTGATCTGCCTGAATCATAACAACTGTTGGGAGTGACTGTAGCTAGGGAGTCTTCAATGTTCTTCACTTTAGAATACATTTATGAAACTGCACATTTTTCAGACCCATCTACTAATGTTTATATTAAAATACAAAAGTAAATTTGTTTGGTATAAATATTATAAAATATTTTTTTTAAACTATTTTATTTATTTATGTAGTTATAGCTGTTTTGTATGTTGTCTATACATATGTGAAAGAGTGCCAACCAAATGTCTTAAGAGTTCAAAGGATTTTATTTATTCTACAAATGACTATAGGAAATAAAAAAGCACCTAACACATTTCTGGGGCCAATGCTGTAGCCTTGATAAAAGGGGGTTTTACTTGCCTCCAAAACACAATGGCTGTTTTTTGCTTTGCAATTGTCATTTGTGGAATCACCTAAAAAAATCCTTTGGACTTTGGCACTCTTTCTGGCGTAAGTATAGTTCATTTATGAGGGGCATCTTCTTTTTATTAAATAGGTAATTCCTGTGCAGAACATCACACATTTAGGCTAGGTTCACACCCAATTCTGGCCAGAACGCATTGCGGCCGGCTCACTTTTTTGCGGGACAGGAGGGGGCCTGGCGGGCCATTGAAGCAAATGGGACCGTAGCCGTGCCATCCGACCGCAAGGCGATCGTCCGCACATTGTGCCTGTGGTCTAGTCCGGTGCAATCAAAATAGTGCTTGGAGCATTTTGAACGCACTGCATCTGGTGTGAAAGTACCCCTATAGCTAAC
>NW_017306729.1:449042-462407 GCF_000935625.1 Nanorana parkeri
ATATTTATATATTCAGTTGTGTGAAAAAGTGTTGGCCCCCTTCCTGATTTTTCATTGTTTTGCACGTTTGTCACACTTTAATGTTTCAGATCATCAAACAAATTTAAATATTAGTCAAAGATAACACAAGTAAACACAACATGCAGTTTTTAAAGCACGGTTTTTTATTATTAAGGGAAAACAAAATCCAATTTTGGGCAGGTGTTTTTTTTCTATGTTCAGCCTGCTGCGGCTAAAAAAAGTATCTTGCATGCGAATAGGCATTGTGTGTGTGTGTGCTGAGTGCTGCCTCCATTCCACTGTGTGACATATTGTGGTAGCCGGGCAGCAGTGCTCTCTAACACGCACAATGTGCGTTAAAGGGCAAGTTCACTTTCCCCCTGCTATGCTTAACTTTCGGCGAATGGTCCTACCCCTGCACCAGTATGGGTGTACTATCTGTACCCCATACTATGGACTAGTGCAGCTATGGATTTTGAATTCCGCTTGCAAATTGCGAGCACTCATTGGTCAGCGCAGCCAAGAAGCCCTTCTTAGCATGGTTAAATCAAATTTTGGTTCAAATTATTTTTGGATCAGGAAAAGTAGATTGTCATGAGGGACAAGTAAATTGGGCCCCCGCTTTAGTCTTTGGATAAGTAGTTTTTTTTTAACAATGTCCACAACCTTGCCACTGTATTCTCTGAAATTTGCAATTCAACATACATTTTTGGTTTGCGAGGCGTTGACACGTAATGAGTCCCTTGCTAACGGGCACAATATAAAATGTATAAGACTGTTTAAAAGTAAAAATAAATGTAATAGATAAATATGCTTCACTCACCATATTGATGGCATTAACTGGTCCGATGCTATTAACATACATGTCTGTATGAATTACTGTTGGTTTTACTGTGAAGTAAAAAAACACAATTAACAGCCATATAATATTCCTAAACAATACCACAGACATGGTGTAATGTGCTAAATGGTAATGCTGACACTTGGTCCTACAACTAGTAAAACATCAAAGAAATACCTACAATTAGGAATTGAAGTTGAAGTGAATGGTCACACTGCTGCAAATGATAAAAAAAAGCTTACTAATGTGTACCAACTGATTATATCCAGGTATTAAAAGAGAACTTGTAGGGGTTATTACCTCCCAAAACAGCTCCTTATCATAACAGCAGGCAACTTCAGGTATCTTCTCATACATGATCTTCATTTCACCCCAGGATCCCCAAGATCAGGCTGGAGAACAGCATAAACAGATTCCTGCCTCCGCTTCAGGTTTGTTCCCATTCGCCCTATTGGGCAGTGAGGCCACTTTTTACATGTCTTTTCCAGCCAGAACAATTTTGTAGCTAATTGCCTCTGGATTTCTGTTAGTTTTACAGATCATATGAGGAGGTGAGAAGGCACCTAGAGATGCCCGCTTTAAAGTGTTTTTAACCCTAAAACAAAAACAGTGCCCAAATATCACCCTGTAAAAAAAGACCTTTTATACATATCTGTTCAACTTATTGCACAGATCTTCACTCTGTGTATGAGCTACCACCTCAGGCAGAATCTTCACACCCATGGCCCTTCTAGGTTTTTCAGATGTGTGGTCCCCCACTACATGCTTCAGTTCCATCTGTCAGCCCCTACATCACTACAAGACAGGGAACCACTGCACGCAGTGGGGATATAGTTGATTGTAAAAATTTGACCTAAGGCCTAAGCTCTACAAAGATCCAGGAAACAGGCATCAGAATAGGTGAGTATTAAAGGAGAACTATGAGATGAGTGATTTCCACTCACCTCATAGTTCTAGCCGACCTGTGACAATGAGACTGTCACAGGTCGGCTCAGTAGATCGGGAGGTGAGCGAACACATACCGGGTTCGCTCACCTCTCGATCCTGTCACGGCTCTCTGTCGTGACAGGGGGAGGGGCTGGATTCCCCTCTCCCCGCTCCGATCTGCCAGCGCTGACTGGCGGAACGGACGGGGGAGGGGGCGGGTACAGCTGGCTCTGCCTCTAGATAGGCAGAGCCAGCTGTCACTCACGCAGCTGGGCAGATCTCAACATCGTTGTCGGGATCCGCTCCGGCTGCGGCGTGTCAGTATACTGCGAGCTGTAGCTCGCGGTATACTGAGCTTAGGGTAACGGGAGGACGCTAGTTTGCGTCCTCCCATTACCCTAAGGAGAACTATGGGGAAAAACACTGACCCCATAGTTTTTCTTTATTAGTCTTCTTTTGCACAGTATATCAAACCCATTGGGGACATGTGTGGCCTTTAGGGGTATTGTAAGACTAAATCTAATGTGGATCATTAGATTTCCTGGAAATCAGTGATTCAAAAAGCAAAGTGCAAATACAGATAATAATGTCACATTCTAGGTAATGTATTAATACAGTGTGTGTTCGTCTGTAGTTTACCTGTTACAATTGACATACGTCTATATCCTTGTGTAGTTTAAAATCTGTGTCCATGCCACATTCATCTAAGCACGTATTCCTTATTGGCCCAGCTTACACAGAAAGTAATTAAACAACAAGTGTTTATGATCTGTGAGAGAAACCCAATCACCCAGAGAAAATCCGCACAAACATTACAGATTTGCAATGAGAGCCTTGTTTGAGTTAAAAATAGACACAAAGTGGCAACACTACTGCTGCATCTCAGTGCTGTATTACATCAGATTAAGTGGACATTTCAGGTCATTTACAAATCAAAACACATATTTTAATATATCTAGTAAAAAAAATTCACAGAATTACACTACTGATTATGTTGCACAGAACATAGTGTATGTTACCATTTTACACATTTTATTATATTTCATCAACAGCATGAGCCACTACTTTACCTACTTTGAGTTTTGATTAAAATAACTGCTACTGCTGGAAACGTAAATTGAAGCTGTCAATCTAAACTGTTATTAGAAAGTCTGTGCTCTAAGCATTGAAGATGTGTAAGATGCTTTTAACCACAGCAATCAGATTTGAGTTTACTGTAGTGTAATTAGAGAAAGATTAATTCTGATTAGATTACTGCGTTTTACTTGATGCTGTTTGTCTAACTGCATAAGCCCACAACACATCACATGTATCCTTTGAATCGGAGGGCTGTAAATGTAATTTCCACCTTATTAATGTATTTATGAAAAGAAATGACAAAGTCTTGTGGTTATATTTTTTGAACAGTTGCTATAGACTCATAGCATGAGTTAGATAAATTAATAGAATACATGCATTGACAATGCCTATCATCAGAATAGCAATAACTAGTCAATGGAGTGTTACCATCATTTCTACAAAGTTTACAGTTAGGTGCTTGAGTGGTTCTTTAAAAGAATATTTATACAATGTATATTTTCTAGATTTCCAAAAAGCATAAAAAGCCTATTAGAAGGTTAGACAGCAGATAACATAATACTTCCAAGTATATATTCCAAGAGGGTATATTTGACTTCCTTTTCTGCTTCCTATAGATGAGCTCAGGTTTAGACCAAACCCGGTCCGAACCTGAGCTCCTCCGAAACCCTGGAGGAGCCCCTCCCGAACACGGAAGGGAGCTGCTTCCATACCACCTAATCAGCTGCTGGGTGGAAATTCTCCACTCTCCAGGGGCAAGATGCTGTGACATCATTAATCTTATATGGCTACATGCCTATATCTGGTAAATTGCATTTACTTTATATGGCTATGTGGCCATATTAGGTAAATTACATCAGCACAAAAATCTCTGCCCTTTGTTTACATGTAGCTGCAGGGTAGGGAATGCCCGTACTGCAGCTAACTGTGTGGAAGTGTTTATGGCAATTTCTTGTTCCAAGGAACTCGGGTTCAGATCCGATCTCCCTACTGCTTCTCATAGTTAAATGGCTGGCCGTTAAGTGGCGAGTCTCAGTCCAGAGCACTGTCACCGTGGGATGGAGGAGTGTTCATACCCATGAGATTTTTGAGTGATGAAGTTAGAATTTCTGACTTTTTTATGCCTGACCCTATTGATGTGATTTTTACCTTAGCTTTTGATCTGTGATATCCAGACAAGAAATGTAAGGAGCTGTTGTCACTGTGTCAGCAAGGCACTGTCAAAGTTCAGCTGCAGTCTTGCAGCTGAGCTGTTACTTGTAGTTTTACAAGTATATACAGACCTCTTACCCCTGGTTCTGCAGGGGTGCAGGGCTGTGCTGTTGCTTGTAGTCCTCTAGGCATATGCTCTGAACATGACCCACTCTTGCACCAGTCTGGCAGCTTTAGGCGTTGGACGACGATCTCCTGCTGTTTTGTATGCAGCTTCTTGGCCAATCAGTGCTGTCTGCTTGTGGCCAATCCTTCCTCTTTCTGTCTCTATTTAAACCCAGGGCAGCGAACGGCTCACTGCCGGAGCAACGCTTTCCGAAGCTAGATGACGAGCCGCCCCATTTGCGATTGAACCTGACTTCCTGGAAGTTTGCCCGTGTATTGAACCTTTGGCTTGTCCTTGGTAATCCCTGTATACAGTCTGCCTTGTGCTTCGCTTTGTCCTTGGAAATCCCTGTCTACAGTCTGCCCTGTGCTTCGCTTTGTCCATGGAAATCCCTGTCTAGTCTGCTCTGTGCTTCGCTTTGTCCCTGGAAGTCTTAGTCTTCAGCCTGTTCCTAACCTTGGATTCATACCCTGTACCTGTTAGGAGAGTTGGGTGGACCTAGGGATTGTGACCTGGGGTCAGCACGCAGCCAAGCCCATCTCCACCATCAGGAGCTCTGGCGAATACCGGCTGGCCCTTAGATTCCACATCCTGGGGGATCCCATACTAACTACTCAGCATTGCAGCACCCTGCCTTGTACTTGAATTTCCAGCTTAAGCTGTCTTCCACTGCCTCATTCAGTTCCCCTGCTTGTACTCCAGCTCTGGGAGTTGTCAGCCTACACTGCTTGGACCCTTTTCTCTAAGTGTCCCTGCCAGTGTAGAAGGGTTCCCATACCTGACTCCAGTTCATACCCGTGAGCCCCTGATCCATGAGAGGCACAGACAGCAATGCAAGCCCTAACCCTTCCTGAAAAGAAGTGAGTTGAAATCTGAGGTGAAATCTATCCAATCAGGACACAGATGGAATAAAGAGCTGACAAATATGCCATCTATTCCTAGCTGTATCTAAAACTAAATACAAAGTTTTGACTGGAGTTGGGTTTTAACATCTTCTAGTGCATAAAGTCAAATTGTTACTACTTTGCCCAGTCTAGGTTAAACCCTTGAAAAGAGTCAGTAGATTGTATATCATCAGGCATAACTAAGCAGACCAATAACTTTTTAATCACTGAATCACTAAGCTTCAACCCATAGGTTTACAGATATTTGTCCCCATTGTACCCCCCTGTAGTTATGGCCTGGGCCTAATTCTAAAGTATGAGCTAGAAAAATGCCAAAAAAATTATTTTGTTAAGAAGACTCCACTCATATGTCTCTGCAACCTACCATAAAAGGAAACAAATACTGTACATATATATGTAATCTATTAGGAAAGCTGGAAGAACCCATCATGTTTTGCTGATATCCTTTTTTTTTTGTTTGCATTACTATGGCAGCTGTTGAATTAAAGATATAATATTTCCACTAATGGAAATTACACAATTGAATTTCTGATTATTTTAAGCAAAACGGTAACCTGTTGTAAATAAGCACTTACCCCCAATATCAGGCCTGAGTTTGTTGTCATACCCTTTGAGAAGTCCATTTAAAATAGATGTTACATCATTATCATGGAATTTGCGTGTGAGTAACCATGTTTTATTAGATGGTGCATCCTCATAGTCTTCATCCTCTTTTTGTAAAGAACTGCAACAAAAACGGAGAAAATATAAACATTCGATATGAATACATGTGATAGCAATAACATTAAGTGTAAAAAAACATAAAAAGATTTAAAAAAAATAAGTCACATATAAAAAAAGTTAAAAAAAACCCTAAAAATGTTTAAGTCCCCCACCCCCACGTTTACGCACATATAAACGTAAATATGCGTCAGATGCACCAGCGCGCAAAAACGACAATTGCACTATACATGTTACAGAGCAATACACTGATAACACTAAACTGATGAGTGGTACAAGCTTTTAAAGCGTCGCCTATGGTCAATTTTGGGTATTGTCGTTTCTTTAAGTTTTGCGCGCACACGCAATTATAAGGCTTGAAACGTTTGGTGTCTTTTTACCCAACATGACCCTGTCTTTTATATTTTACAAACAAATTGGGTAATGTTAAATAGAGCTGCAGCTAACGATTATTTTAAAAATCGATTAGTTAGCCGATTATTAAGTTCGATTAATCGGTTAATCAGATAAAAAATTAAATACATTTTAAAAAATGGCTCCAGTGATGGGACTACTAGTTTGTATTGAGATTGTAGTCCATCACAGGAGCAAGCTTGGAGCGGTGGAGGTAAAAAGGAAAAAAAAAAGTGTGGTGTATAGTGAAATGAAAAGTGTAGAATTATCCAGCAATCAATGCAGAATGGCACCGACTATAGAGGACTCCAAAACCCAGCAATAGTACATTATACAGCACAATTTAGAATACCACCAGCTAAAGAGGAATACAACAAATCCCAGCAATAGTACATTATAGCCGGCAGTATTCTGAATTGCGCTGTATAATGTATTATTGGGTTTTGTAGTCCTCTATAGCGAGTGGTATTCTGCATTGCACCACCGTATAATGTATTATTGCTGGGACCTCTATACAGCGCAATGCAGAATACCACCAGCTATAGAGGAGTACAACAAATCCCAGCAATACATTATACATACAGTGTATAATGTATTGCTGGGATTTGTACTCTTCTATAGCTGATGGTACGGGTTCATGCTCTGTATAATATACAGCACAATGTACCATCAGCTATAGAGGACTACAAATCCCACTATCCCAGCAATACATTATAGAGCACCAT
This sequence comes from Nanorana parkeri, assembly GCF_000935625.1. NCBI lineage: Eukaryota > Metazoa > Chordata > Amphibia > Anura > Dicroglossidae > Nanorana > Nanorana parkeri. The sequence goes on from NW_017306729.1 coordinate 455,949, forward strand.
GTGTGGGAAAGTGCAGGCTTACTTGAGCAGTCTTACAGCAACTTGTTTCTGAGATCGGGCCTGTCTATCGGCGGCTGTCATCCGCCCACAACTGCTCCTCCTTACCTTCTTCTCCCCGTGTCCCTGTGCCTATCGTGGATTTGGGTGAGCGTGAGGCGGGGAGGAGGTGCGGCGTGTGGAGCGTGGATGCGGTGGGTCTGGCAGCGGCGAGCGTGAGGTGGGGAGGAGGTGTGGCGCGCAGCGTGTGTGGAGCTGTGAACAGGGCCAACCAATCTGAAGCCGATTAATCGATGATTTAAAAAGTTGACAACTTTTTCAATAATCGATTATAATCGATTATGTCGATTAGTTGTTGCAGCCCTAATGTTAAATGTTTTATAATTTAATATATAGGGGAAATGTTTTTTTTAAAAAAATCAGTAATTTCTCCTTAATATAGTAAACAATAAAAACCCCAGTGGTGGATTTTGTATGGCTGCTATGTTAGCTACATTTTGTAATCTGTTCCTGCATACCGTTACTGTTTTTGTAAGAAAAACCTAATACAAATTTTGTGAAAGAAAAGAAACCTTAGTTTAAGAGGAAACAGTGTGATATCATAGATCCCATTGAGATCCCTTTATGAAAGGGGGCACCCAGATTCCTTTAAGTCCTCCTGCCTGCAGATCCCCACAACCACCGGGCCAGGATTGTGGGTAAGAGCCCCTTGTCCTCATCAACATGGGGACAAGGTGCTTTGCCCTGACAAATCACCCTCCCCATGTTAAGGGCATTTTGGCCATGTATGGTACAGTAGGGAAGGGGCACAAACTTACCCACCCCCTTTCCTGCTCTGCCAGACTGCTGCCAGGTAAGGGATTATAGACCCAAATCCTGAAAAACTAAATACTGAAAAATCCAAAACAAAACTAAATAAACCAATCTGAATTTTTTGCCGGCCTACATGTCTAGATATTTTAATAGAAGTCACTAGGAGCCAGGTCTGGGCTATATGGTAGATGCGGAAGCACTGAAAAGTCCAGGCTTTGAATCGCATTCCTTGCGTGAGGCCTGATGATGTTGTGTCGAAGAAGTGTTTTATTTCTGTTGTTCTTGTGTTGTTCTTGCAGATTTTCTTGGAAAAGGAACAACAATAAACTCTGAACGTTATATTGAAACTTTTACTGCATTAAAAATAAGAATCAAACGGATTGGAATAAGAAATGAAACACTTCTTCAACATGACAACACGACAACGCCAGGCCTCACACAAGTTAAGCAACAAGAGACAACACCTGGACTTTTCAGGGCTGCTGCATCCACCGTATAGCCCAGACCGGGCTCCTAGGGATTTCCACCAAAACTTAAGGAACACTTAAGGAACACGTGCTTCATCTGTGATGATAAGGGAAAGTCTGCAGTGAGGAAATGGTTTCAAAAACAAAACACCATTTTTTTTTTAATGGATTTAAAAAACTGCTGCGTTGGCGGAAGTACAGGTGAAACTCGAATAATTAGAATATCGTGCAAAAGTAATTTCATTAAGTGCTGCAAAAGGGGCCCAAACCAAGTACTGAGTACATATGCATGCTTGTACTTTTCAGAGGTCCGATATTGTTCTATGTACAATCCTTGTTTTATTGATTGCATGTAATATTCTACTTTTTTGAGGTTGTGGATTTGAGGTTCTTGGGGTTTTCATGAGCTGTAAGCCATAATCATCATAATCAGTTATGACAAATCACGGCTTGAATTATCTTGCTTTGCTTTGAGTCAATCTCATATATTAGTTTCACCTTTTAAGTTGCATTAGTGAAATAAATGAACTTTGCACGATATTCTAATTATTCGAGTGTCACCTGTATATTAAAGTGTGTGGTGATTTTGTAGAAAAATCATTATGCAGCTTTGAAAATAAATTATGTAAATATATATATTTTTTTATGTCAGTAAAATATCTTTTCACGTTAATTTTCTATTCAAGTGGAGGCAACATTTATCAGCCAGTTTCCTGCAAAAAAATATTCAGTATGTTAGTTTAAAAATACTGTAGAAATGTAGCTAAATCAACTTAACACCAAAGATATTGACCATTAAACTTTCTTTACTTGACTTGGTATGGTACTTGTATTGAAAATGACACATTTATTAACCTGTGTTTTTTTCTTTACCACCAATGTATTGATTTTAAACAACAAATATCACAAAATAATCACAAATCACCCAAAAGGTTTAAACAACAACCTCACAAGGTTTTTCTTTTTTTTAAGTTACAGCCATTGGAAGTTGTCATAAGAAGGGTGATGTCAGCTTTCACCTTGTCATTCAAACCATTGCTTGTAAGCCCTCCGCTATCTTTGCTGACCTTAGTGGCACCTTATTTGATATCAGGGATTGGCCAGTTAGCATCACAGTGAACACTTAGACAGCTTTTGAGCTTTGAAATGTCCAAAGTATTTGCGGGCTAAGAAAAACTTTGATAGCATGACTGTTAAAACTTTTGAGATTTGTCATTTGAATAGAATTTTTATATAGAATCTGTAAGGCCACTGTTAGAAAAGACTGAAACCTCACAATGAGCACAGTCATGTTGTATCAGGTATGGTAAAGATGCTGGCACCAGAGTGTTTTCTTCACTAATAGAAAGTTACAGCGCAATTACTATATAACCCAGAAAAGGCCTTATATTGCAGTAGGTCTTCATTTCCACCTGTGCCACTTCTTGTACCATGTACACTTCCTCACACCAATGCAGTGTGGCTGATTCATATTTTATTGATTAGGAGTGATTGACTGCCGCAACATTCACATATCAACCCTATGTTACTGTAAAGAAACATATTCATGACACAGCCTATTTCTGTAGAGGAATTATCAAGTAGACAGGTACCCCACTGATGACTGCATGCATTTTCTCCTTTTTTTCTTTTATCAAAGTACCTTAACTATTAACAAAAATGTATCTTATTTGTGTATCGTTCAGCTGTATATTCTCAAAACATCTCTAAATGGTGCAGACACTGTCCTTCCTTCTGGAGGGTGGCTACTTTTGTTCCCCATACTACCTGTGTTTGTTGTAAAGTAGCCACTACTCCATACTTGCTCCCGATGATGGACTACAATCTCAGTACAAATTAGTAAACTAAAGGTGAGATTGTAGTCCATCAGGGAAGTGAGCTTGGAGTGGTGGCTACTTTACAACACACACAGGAACCTTAGGGAACTAAATTAGCAACCCTTCAGAAGGAAGGACAGTGTCAGCATGAGTACAGAGATGATTTGAGGATCTACAGCTGAGTGATACACAAATAAGATACTTTTTTGTTAATAGTTAAGGTGCTTGAATGTATTTTTAAGTTTTACCTCCTGAGTTTAGTGTCACTTTGACATCCTTTATATTTGTGATTCTCCTTATTTGCATTTTTCTTTTTTTCTCGCAGGCCATATAGAATATGTATCAGATAACTGTACATCTTACTTTTGAATCCACAATAGCGGAGGACTTTTATAAACCATGCACATGGTAGCACACTCTCCCACATAACAACACAGTGATCTGACAACTGCCCTCTCAAACGTCAAACTCTGCACTGTGGGCTATATGGGAGCTAAAAAACACAAAAACACAAATAGTACATTTTGTACAGTATATTTATTTTTTATCTTTTTCTCAATCAGAATAAAGTACAATGAGTCAACACACAGTGGAGAAAAATAACTAAAGTCTTTTCCATAGATTTGTATTTACAATTACCAGTTTCCCTCATTTACAGCCAATGCAGGGTAGCAGTGGAATGTCTGTGGCAACTGTTTTTACAAAGCAATGTGAGTTTGAACTGTGCAGACACTGCACCCCTGAACTGAAAAGGGACCTAATGTGTAGGCACCAAGATGGGCTTGGCATGCTACAAAGCTTTTATTAGGTAAATATTTAACACTTAAGGTTTACTTTAAGATGGTTTAAAATTGTGTGTAATTTTGATAAGCTATAAATGTATCCCATGGTAATTGCAGTATATCCTCGTTTTCCTCCCAGTTTTTGTTCTGTGGTATGCAAAGCAACATTCCTCTTCCTGGCACGTAGCTCCATGTTAATGCTTGCCAAGCAAGATGGAAGTTGGTACTCTCTATGCTTGTGTAGACGTTGTATCCACTACAGTTCCACAGTTAAGCATCAATTCTGCTTTTGTTGCTTTTGTCAGTTTGAAAAGCTAGGATGACCTCATCATTAGTTGTTTGTTCATGCCTTGATTTAAGCTGTGAACTCTGAAAAGAGAAAAGGAAACTTACTAAAACACTGAAAAAAAAAAAAAGATAATCTTAGAAGCTTATCGAGAAATTAATCAATCCCCTGCATTTTATGGCCCTGGTAGTTCTAAACTTTGTTTTAGTGTAAAACATCTGGTCGTGCTTTACAAAAAGAGAACTAATCAGGAAGCAAAGTATTATAAAAATCATAATAATAAGAATGCCAGCTGTTTTTATTTTGTCGTTGAGGGGGCTGTTTGCACAGCAGACATTTCATGCAATGACTATTAAATGCATGTTCCTCATAAATTTACAGTGAATAGCCTGTATTGCTGGTAAGACTGTCTCCATGATCAGCTGCAGTTTTTATTACTATTAATTGGTTCTAAAGAAGAAAAAAGAACAATGTTATTGGATTTTTTTTTTTAAATGATTGTCTATCAAAAACATCTACCGGTATGCTGAATTACATTTCTGTCAGAAAAAACTGTTATAGTGGAGTGGAAAGAATATATGGATGATTAGATAAAAGGAGCGAGGGAAGAAATAATTAGTAAAATAAGGGAGGTGTTTGCAGGATAATTATGACTAGGAATTTTCCACTCCAATGTGTCTTCTTCACCCTCAAAGCTCTGATGGTGTCTTCAAGAATTGTGTCTTTAGAAAGCTAAATGTGCCAAAAAAGGGGAAATTACATTTCTGAGTATGTACATATAACATTTTGTAATAATAAAGAAAAGAAAAAAACACTTACCCTATTGAAATTTGTTGAAATTGTGGCATTGAAAAACACATCTGCAGTCACATCTCATCTGTGCAGTACATTAGTTTGTTTTTTCACCTTTGTAGTATACATTCAAGGTTGGTTTCCTCTTGCCTTTTGTCAATTAAGCTGTTTTTGCAGTTTTCAACTGGATGACTGTAGTAGCTTATTACTCTAATGATCTCAGCTACACAAATCCATGTATGTTTTTAACTCGGCATACTGACCTAAATGGAACCCACTAGTTTCAGGATACTGAAGACACTAGGTAAAAGTTTTAATTTAGAAAAACCACACAATCTTTCTTCCTTACTTCCCTCTTACCATCTTTTACATTCTTGAAGTAATTTTCTTTATATTATTTTGAGAAAATGATAAAGTATGAAATATGACTTAAAATATGATTAGAAACATACCAAACATGTACAGGGGTGTGGACATTTTTTCAAAAACTACTTGTCCAAGGACTAAAGTGGGGGCCAAATCTACTTGTCCTTCACGATAATCTAATTGTCCCAATACAAAAAAATAGTTTTAATCAAGACTAAGGATGTACCAATACCGGTTTTTCGGTATCGAGTACGAGTACCAATTTTTTGCTTTCGGATCTCGCCGACACTGAATACTAATACCGGTGCTTCCGCTGACAAAGAGCAGGCTTCCCTGGTAATCAGGAAACTGGGCAGCAGGTAATGACATCCCGCCCAGGTTCCTGATTGCCACGGAAGCCGGCTCCATGTTGTTTGGCCTGCTTGATTGCGATTGGCCGGGAAACCTGCTTCCTGGTCAATCAGGAAGCCGGGTGGCGAGTAATGACCTGATTGACCGGGAAACTGGCTCGATGCTGATTGGCCAGGAAGCTGGCTTTCCAGCCAATCAGCAGGGAGCCGGTTTCCCGGGCCAATCAGAAAACCAGGAGGCCGGTCATTACTTGCCGCACGGCTTCCTGATTGCACGGGAAGCTGGCTCCATGTTCCCATATGGCACTGCCAGTCAGAGGAAATTTTCATCTGGCCGTAAGTTCCAATATCGGGGAAGGTATCGGAGCATTTGGGTGAGTATGAACACTTGCCCAAATACTCGGTATCGGCACTGATACTAGTATTGGTGCACCCCTAATCAAAACATATTTTACTGTGCTAAATAGCGCTTCTCACTGGTCAGCGCAGTCATCTGACCACGTTTACCAATGAGTGCTTGCAATTTGCGAGCGAAATTCAAAATGCATAGGGGAGGACTGCGCTGGACAGCAGTACGGGGGACATATAGTACACCGAATTGTTCGCCGAAAGGTAAGTATAGCCAGGGGGGTGGCGGTTTGGGAGAGACAAGGCCTGATTTCATCGGGTAATTTTTCTTTTTCCATATTACCTGGGAAAATGAACTTACCCTGTAATGCACATTGTGTGTGTGTAAGAGAATTCTGGCTACCACCATGGAATGGCAGCTGCAATCTCAAAGCACATGCA
>NW_017306729.1:462417-465333 GCF_000935625.1 Nanorana parkeri
TTTTTTAACTTTTTAAATTTTCTTTAACTTTTTATTTATTTACTTTTTCCCCTTAATGTTCTTCCTATTACATAGGAGATTAAAATCCCTTATGTGATAGTTTGGAGGTGACAGGTTCTCTTTATGGAACCTGCCCTCCAACACAGAACAGCTGTTCTGTGTAGTTCCTGACAGCCGAGACAGGTGGTGCTGTGCTTACAGCGCCATGGTCTCAGAGAACACACAGAGAGCCTGTAAAGCAGACGTTTTTCGTCTGCTCTATGGGTTCTATGGCTTAGCCGTTGTGTCTTCGTTTTCGGGGTCCCCGGGAGAGCGGGCGACCCCGAAAACTATGGCTGGGGGTGCGGGCAGAAACTATCGCGGCTGCACAAATTAATACAAGTGGTCTGATCAGACCACTTGTATTAAACGAGCGTCGACGGCTCCACAATGTACATTCAGCTCTGCTTGTCCGGAGCCGGGCTGAACTTACTTTAAAACTACTCGCCCGGCGCCCGAAACTGCATGTCCCGGGCGTCGGGCAATAGGAATTCCACACCCCTGATGTATGAAAAAATAGTTTGTCATCCTTAAAAATAAATTAAATAAAACCATAGAGTAGTGGAGAAAGAGGGGAGAAGAGCAAAATGGTACAAACAAAATGGTTAAACTTACAGTACAGAGAGTGAATAGGGATGAGTTTTTAGTTCAGGTTGAACATGCGTTCAAGGCAAACCCAACGCATTTGCGGTTTGTGGACTCCGCTAACTAATGCATGATTTCACATAGCAACCAACTACCAATAAAGCCCTTCCTGGCCTTTGAACTTAGGACAGGCAGCTTAGAAAGACTAATAATGGGGGCTTTGTTATACAGTATACCTTGTTTAAGATGAGAAAGAGAGCTCCAGGATCATTAAAGGAGGAGAATGAAGCAGAGAGCAGCAAGAGGCAGTGCTGTTACTACAGCTGCAGCTTGCTGCCAAGCAGGCTTCAGGAATGAGCAGAAGGGGGATGGGGTGGGGACAGAGGCAAAACCCAGGAAGGTAGGATTTGACCAGGGGCAGCTTTCAGAGAACCGGAAGTGCTATTTCACCAAACAGCACTGCTACTGCTATCCCCATGTCTGCTGCACAGGGCTGTCTGGACTTTTTTTTTAACACATCTGCTGCCGACAGCAGCATCATGCAGCCTTTGCCAGCAGAATGTCAGCTGTGGTAAAACTACAAGCCATTTGGGTACCACATGTATGAAGAGACACATGAATCTGAATCACAAAGCTTGGTGGGAGAAGCACCTCAATGATATTGGTCAACAGCAAATGCCCACTCTCCTCCTCCTTGTTCCTCACTTTCCACCCCCCTCTCACAAACATGCTCCAACTGCATCAGCTGCAGCCTCTACTGTAGTGACAGGGAGGGCTAGTGATAGTCTCAAAGGGACTGCAGAGGCTTACCTTACACCACATCAAGTGGGAAAGAGGGTCTGGGTGGGGCCATATTAAGTAAGGTGAAGCCTTAGCTTGAACTTCATCATCAGTTTCCAACACCCACCCCACCATCTCCTGCAGCATCCATCACCTGGTAGGTGTCTCTTTTAAAGCTGCTGGAACAGAAGAAGAAATGCCCCCAAATCACCCCATTGCACAATGTCTCAAAGCCAGTTTGGCAAAATTGCTGGAACTTCAGCTGTTACCATTCCAGCTTGTCCTTTTGGCAAGTTTATGGCCTGTTCTACACCACAGTGGCAGGTACCCAGTTGCCCTTATTTTGCTTAGAGGGCAATGTCTGCTCTCCTGCTGCACGTAGAAGTTAATGTGTCCATGTCACTTGACCATGCTGTAGTTGTAGGTTTTGCTGCAGTGTAAATCCTGCATTACACCTTCAGGCTTGAAGCCTATCTAGTACTCTGGTGCTGTTAGTTGCACTCACAATCTTTGTTCAGCTGGATCTCTGTCTCTCGCATAATACACTCTCATGTTTATTTCAGGAAAAAAAACTGCTTCTTATTTGCCTTTTAAAATTGTGGCCTAAAAATCTGCTTATTTTGTCCAGCCACTGTAAAATATTTTTTGCTATTGCCTCTGAAAAAATGAGCTGTAATGTGTACGCCAAGGTAAAATCTTCCATGTCTTTTTCTATTTGCTGTTTATTAAAGTGCTTGCATACTGTTCTAATGCTAGCCACTTTCTATCAAACACATACCTGACGTTTATATTTTTAAAATTTGTTTGGGAATAATTGGAGATACAGAGATGGAAGGGGGGGGAGGGAATGTGGGGTTTTGCTTTTAAAGTGCTTTTGTGCATTCTGTTTTGACATTTTATTAAACTTTTAAGGCAATACACTGTGGTACTACAAATAAAAGATGCTCACAAACTATATTTTAAACCTGTTTTGCCACTGATCAATTTGAACAAAGCTGAGTGCTTTAGCTTTTTTTTAAGAGTGAACGTTCCTATAGCTTTTAGATCTATTGTGGATGTTACTTCCACTGGTCAATTTAGGCCAAAACTACCTAAAAAAGCCTATTTTCGGGTTGAAATAATTCAGATTGGGGTGTTGTTGCTGCCGTTGTATTTAAGCCAACCTAAATGTAAAGGTAAAAAAATAAACTGCACATCCAAAATATGTCATGCCAGAATATAGTGTTGCTGAAGCTGTTCATTAAAATCCTACTGCTGTATAACATCACATACAGCTTAAAAGTATCTTAAGTTTTTTCCAGGTCACCTCTTAAGTGGCATTAAAAGGAGGGTCCTCTCCTCGCTGTTCCATACTTTTGCATTAGCAATGCCAGATCTCCCCATTCCTTTTCTGACAATCCTATTGCCTAATGCCTATTTAGACTTGAAAATGGGCAGTATTGATTATCAAGATTAGCACTACATAAATGTTCATGTGGTTTGCTTTTAGGTTGGGGTTTTCTGGAATTCATG